>NW_026610560.1:215000-227889 GCF_029499605.1 Hyla sarda
AGATGCCACTTTGCCTGCAACTTTTTTTTTATCCACAGTGAACAAAGACCAAGTACACTTTTAATAAATGCCCCGTAGAGTGTTTTAACCCGTACAGGACCTAGGGCGTACGGATACGCCTTCTGTACCTGGGTCTTAAGGACCCAGGGCGTACCTGTACGCCCGTGGGAATTTCGGTCCCCACCGCGTGGCGGGCGGGGACCGGGCCGGGGTGACTGCTGATATGGATCAGCAGGCACCCCCATGTCGGCGACCGGCGCAAATCGCAAGTGAATTCACACTTGCGATTTGCGCCGATTCCGGGTCATTCGGGTCTATGGTGACCCGGAATAGAAGGGGGATCGCGGTTGTCTAAGACACCCACGATCCCCCTGTAGCCATAGGAGTGAGGTGGCAGAGTTGCCACCCCTCCTATCTCTGCTATTGGTGGTCTAAACGCGACCACCAATAGCAGATTAGGGGCGGGGGGGTTTACTTTCATTTTCCCCGTTCTGCCCACCCACAATAGGCGGGGCAGGACGGGGAAATGACGGGGACCGAACGCCGAAGATCCACTTACCCGTCGGTGGAAGCTGCGGGACCGGATCGGCGGCGGTGATCGGCGCGGGCGGCGATGTCGTGCAGCAGAAGAGGACGGCTCCCTGGATCCGATGGAAGCCGGTAAGTTGCCTAGCAACATCTAGAGGGCTACAGTCTGAGACTGTAGCCCTCCAGATGTTGCAAAACTACCACTCCCAGCATGCCCAGACAGCTGCTGGGCATGGTGGGAGATGCAGTTTTGCAACAGCTGGAGGTCTACAGTTTAGAGACCACTGCACAGTGATCTCTATACTGTAGCACTCTAGATCTTGCAAAATTACAACTCCCAGCATGCCCACATAGCTGTTTGCTGTCTGTGCATGCTGGAATTTGTAGTTTTGCAACATCTGGAGGTCCACAGTTTGGAGATCACAGTGCAGTGGTCTCTATCTGTAGCCCTCCAGATGTTGCAAAACTGCAAATCCCAGCATGCCGAAACAGCTGTCTCGGCATGCTGGGAGTTGTAGTTGCGATCCCTCCAGCTGTTGCATAACTAGATCTCCCAGCATGCCCTTCGGCGATCAGTACATGCTGGGAGTTGTAGTTTTGCAACAGCTGGAGGCACACTGGTTGGAAAACCTTCAGTTAGGTTCTGTTACCTAACTCAGTATTTTCCAACCAGTGTGCCTCCAGCTGGAGGCACACTGGTTGGAAAATACTGAGTTAGGTAACAGAACCTAACTGAAGGTTTTCCAACCAGTGTGCCTCCAGCTGTTGCAAAACTACAACTCCCAGCATGCACGGTCTATCAGTACATGCTGGGAGTTGTAGTTTTGAAACAGCTGGAGGTTTGCCCCCCATGTGAACGTACAGGGTACATTCACACGGGCGGGTTTACAGTAAGTTTCCTGCTTCAAGTATGAGCTGCGGCAAATTTTTCGCCGCAGCGCAAATTTCTAGCGGGAAGCTCACTGTAACCCGCCAGTGTGACTGTACCCTAAAAACACTACACTACACTAACACATAATAAAGGGTAAAACACTACACATACACCCCCTTACACTGTCCCCCCAATAAAAATGAAAAATGTATTATACGGCAGTGTTTCCAAAACGGAACCTCCAGCTGTTGCAAAACAACAACTCCCAGCATTTCCGGACAGCCACTGACTGTCCAGGCATGCTGGGAGTTTAGCAACAGCTGGAGACACCCTGTTTGGGAATCACTGGCATAGAATACCCCTTTGTCCACCCCTATGCAATCCCTAATTTAGTCCTCAAATGTGCATGGCGCTCTCTCACTTCAGAGCCCTGTCGTATTTCAAGGAAACAGTTTAGGGCCACATATGGGGTATCTTCGTAATCGGAAGAAATTGCGTTACAAATTTTGGGGGGCTTTTTCTCCTTTTACCCCTTATGAAAAGGAAAAGTTGAGGGCTACACCAGCCTGTCAGTGTAAAAAAAAAATTTAATTTTACACTAACATGCTGGTGTTGTCCTTTACTTTTTATTTTCACAAGTGTTAAAAGGAAAAAAAAGCCCCCCAAAATTTGTAACGCAATTTCTCCTGAGTACAGAAATACCCCATATGTAAGCGTAAAATGCTCTGCGGGCGCACAACAAGGCTCAGGAGTGAGAGCGCACTATGTACATTTGAGGCCTACATTGGTGATTTGCACAGGGGTGGCTGATTTTACAGCGGTTCTGACATAAACGCAAAAAAATAAATACCCACATGTGATCCCATTTTGGAAACGACACCCATCATGGAAGGTAACAAGAGGTATAGTGAGCCTTAACACCCCACAGGTGTTTGACGAATTTGGATGGAAAAATGAAAAAAAAAAAAAATTCACAAAAATGCTGGTGTTACCCAAAATTTTTCATTTTCACAAGGAAACATAGGAAAAAAGCCCCTCAAAATTTTTAACACCATTTTTTCTGAGTAAGAGCATACCCCATATGTGGATGTAAAGTGCTCGGCGGGCAAACTACAATGCTCAGAAGAGAAGGAGCACCATTGGGATTTTGAAGATAAAATTTGTCCGGAATTGAAGGCTACGTGTGTTTACAAAGCCCCCATAGAGCCAGAACAATGGAACCCCCCACATATGACCCAATTTTGGAAACTACACCCCTCATGCAATGTAATAAGGGGTACAGTGAGCATTTACGCCCCACAGGTGTCTGACAGATTTTTGGAACAGTGGTCCGTGAAAATGAAAAATGTGATTTTTTTGTTTGCACAGCCCACTGTTCCAAAAATCTGTCAAACGCCAGTGGGGTGTAAATACTCACTGCACCCCTTATTAAATTCTGTGGGTGGTGTAGTTTCCAAAATGGGGTCAAGTGGGGGGTCCACTGTTCTGGCACCACGGGGGGGGGGCTTTGTAAACGCACATGGCCCCCGACTTCTATTCCAACCAAATTCTGTCTTCAAAAGCTCAATGGCGCTCCTTCTCTTCTGAGCATTGTAGTGCACCAGCAGATCACTTGATGTCCACACATTGGGTATTTCCATACTCAGAAGAAATGGGGTTACAAATTTTGGGGGTCATTTTCTCCTATTACCCCTTGTAAAAATATAAAATGTGGGGGAAAACCAGCAATTTAGTAAAAAAGAATGTTTTTTTTCATTTACACATCTGACTTTAGCAAAAAGTCGTCAAACACCTGTGAGGTTTAAAGGCTCACTGTACCCCTTGATGTGTTCCTTGAGGGGTGTATTTTCTAAAATAGTATGCCATGTGTTTTTTTTTTGTGTTGTTCTGGCACCATAGGGGCTTCCTAAATGCGACATGCCCCACAAAAACCATTTCAGAAAAACTCACTCTCCAAAATCCCATTGTCGCTCCTTCCCTTCTGAGCCCTCTACTGCGCCCGCCGAACACTTGACATATACATATGAGGTATTTCCTTACTCGAGAGAAATTGGGCTACACATTTTAGGAAGATTTCTCTCCCTTTACCCCTTGAAAAAATTCAAAAAATTTAGAATTTTCTCCTTCAATTTGCTGCTATTCCTGTGAAACACCTAAAGGGTTAACAAACCTTTTGAATGTCATTTTTAATACTTTGGGGGGTGCAGTTTTTATAATGGGGTCATTTTTGGGGTATTTCTAATAAGAAGGCCCTTCAAATCCACTTAAAACCTGAACTGGTCCCTGAAAAATTTTGATTTAGAAAATTTTGTGAAAAATTGGAAAATTGCTGCTGAACTTTGAAGCCCTCTGGTGTCTTCCAAAAGTAAAAACATGTCAACGTTATGATGCAACCATAAAGTAGACATGTTGTATATGTGAATCAATATATAATTTATTTGGAATATAAATTTTCCTTATAAGCAGAGAGCTTCAAAGTAAAAAATAATGCAAAATTTTCAATTTTTTCATCAAATTTTGGAATTTTTCACCAAGAAACGATGCAAGTATCGACAAAATTTTACCACTAAGGTAAAGAAGAATATGTCACGAAAAAACAATCTCGGAATCAGAATGAAAGGTAAAAGCATTCCAGAGTTATTAATGCTTAAAGTGACAGTGGTCAGATGTGCAAAAAATGGCCGGGTCCTACAGTGAAAATTGGCTGAGTCCTTAAAGGGTTAAAGACACCAATACAAATGAATGAGGGGAGAGCTGGCTAGTGGTCCGGATGTCTGGCAGTCATGGTCTGGACCTGGACCACGGTCAGCCCGTTGCGTACCGCTGCTATGCATCATATCTGGTGCTATGTGTTCAGCTGATTTACAGGAATAGTTGTAATAGGAACATATTGCTGAATAGGTTTACATACTCACAAGTGTGTGTGTTTTATCCACTATATTTAATTCTAACTCTACATAGATCTATATATACCGCCTATATGACCACTGTGCCAATATATACCACTAGCAGTTACACCACATACCCCCAAACACTGAAGAACCCCCCATGAATTATTATTGTTCCTCTTGACTTTAGACCATGACCAGGGGAATGAGACCTGCACCAGGGCAAAAGGGGCTTGGACCCCAAGGATCATAATAGGTGCCTAAATCAATTGGTTTCAAAACTGTGGACCTCCAGATATTGCAAAACTACAATGCCCAACAAGCCTGTGAGTTGTATTTTTGCAACACCTGGAGGTCCATACTTTGGAGACCACTGTGGTCCATCATAAGGTCCATCAAACTGCACAGGGTAGCAAACAATCTAAGGTCAACCCTAGATGTCCCTCATGATTCCCACATCACATTGTATATGGCAGAGCAGGTCTATAGGGCCAGTGACAGGCAGGTGCCACCAGAGCATCCCATGGCCGATGACATCACCTGCACACGACCAACTGCCGTTTACTCTCTGCTGGCGACCGACGTGACTGGACCGAGGTCTACAGACTGAAGGAGAACCGCTGAGATGGCGTCCACTGGACATGGAGAAGATGGCGAGGAGGAGAAGAGGAAAAGCGAAGGCAAGAGGAAGAGGGAAGAGGAAGGCGAGGATGGAGTCAAGAGGAGGAGAGAGGACGATGGAGGATCAGAGGATGAGGAGCCAACACCTGGGATGGCGACCACTGGACATGGAGAAGATGGCGAGGAGGAGAAGAGGAAGAGGGAAGAGGAAGGCAAGGATGGAGTCAAGAGAAGGAGAGGAGATGACGACAGAGGATCGGAGGATGAGGAGCCAGCACCTGGGATGGCGTCCACTGGACATGGAGAAGATGGCAAGGAGGAGAAGAGGAAGAGGGAAGAGGAAGGCGAGGATGGAGTCAAGAGGAGGAGAGAGGACGATGGAGGATCAGAGGATGAGGAGCCAACACCTGGGATGGCGTCCACTGGACATGGAGAAGATGGCAAGGAGGAGAAGAGGAAGAGGGAAGAGGAAGGCGAGGATGGAGTCAAGAGGAGGAGAGACAACGAGAATGGAGGATCAGAGGATGAGGAGCCAACACCTGGGAGCAGCCAAGGAACATCGGGTCCCTACCCCAGGCTTACCATCAGCCACTACAACCTCCACCAAGTCCTGGGTAGAGGCAACTTCGGCAAAGTAAGTTCTATCTCCATCTTGTTTTCTGTTATCAGCCATTTTAGGCTGCATTTGTATTGTTGTGGGTTGCAGTGTTGTGGTAAGGTGGGTCTGCTGGAACTTGTAGTCCCACAATATTATGCCCCTGATGGCTTTGGTGGTTATGCACATCCATATAAAACTCCCTGAAGGGACTACACTTGGTATTAGGTGTGAACGGATCCCTTGGGGCACCTCCATGTACTGTGTCCTGGCAGATGGAAGTTGGGATGCCCAAGATGGTGTGGGTGCAGGAAACCAGACGCAGGGAGAAGAGAAGGTGCAGAGGGGTCTTCTGGAGCAGTGTGTAAACAGTACATATAGGGGGGATTTATTAAGATCTGTGCAGAGGATGAGCGGTGCAGTTGCCCATAGCAACCAATCTGAAAAATAAAAGAAGCAAACTGGTTGCTATGGGAACTGTACCGCTCTTCCTCTACACAGGTCTTTATAATGGACACGGGAATACTCAATAATATAAAGTAAATGTATAAAAGTTCCTATGTGCTGATATTATATCGCTGTAAATTGTTCCTCCAATACCGCAGGTAATAAATAATAATGGGGGAGATTTATCAAGACCTGTGGAAAGGAAAGTTGCCCAGTTGCCCATAGCAACCAATCAGATCGCTTCTTTCATTTTTCAGAGGCCTTGTTAAGAATGTAAGACGTAAGCTGATTGGTTGCTATGGGCAACTTTGCCTCTGCACAGGTTTTGATAAATCTTCCCCAATATATCTCCACATGTAATATATATAGGATTCCAAATATATCCAATAATAAAGTGCAACAAAAGAGTTTCCCCCTATGGGATTACGGTTCTCTATTCATTATTGTCTGGTTTTTTCCTTGCCCTATATCTCTGTATGCTGTGTTGTATTTGTTTTTTGCACATTTTCTTTCTTTTATGCATTATTTGGGGGGTAGATGGTACTTATTATGTATATTTTTTTTACCTTTGTTTTCCTTGGTTGAACCCTTTTGTAGTCCAGTTAAATTGAGCTAACTGGCATGGATATTCCTGGGGGTGGACTGAGGAAAACTTGTAGGATCCCCACACCACTTACTTTATATGGCCCACATGTGACACATAGGGTTGCCACCTTTTTTGCAAAAAAAAAAAAATTAATAAATACCGGCCATGATCATTGGCATGATTAATTATATATGCGTGACATCACATGATACAAATATGTGGGGGGAATTTTGTGCTATTCTGACCCCTATAACTTTTTTATTTCTCCTTATAAGGGCCTGTATGAGGCTCATTTTTGTGCCCCAGTCTGTAGCTTTTAACAGGACCATTTTTATTTCAATGTGACTTTTTGATTGCTTCTTTTTTTTAAATTAAATTCAAGAGTTGCAGTTAGCTACTAACTATAACTCCCAGCATGCCCTGATACAGCCTGCAACTCAGCAGCTCGCCCAAAGGAAAACTACAACTCCCAGCATGTTGGACGGTACAGTAGTATATAGTATAGGTCAGTGTTTACCAACCATGGGGTTCCTTCAGCTGTTGCAAAACTACAACTCCAAGCATTCCCATGCAAGAAGTTGTAGTTTTTCAACAGCTGGGGGTGCTCTGGTTGGGAAACACTGGTATAGGTTATGGTGCAACATTCCGGGAGTTGGAGGATTGGTTGGATAAATACTGGTCATTGTATTGCCGGTATTTTTAATATAAAAATACCGTCAAGGTGGCCAAAATACCGGCCAGGTGGCAACCCTAGTGACACATCATTCATGGTGCGACCAGGTGAGGTATCCCTGACTGTACAGGTGTGTGACCAGACCAGGACCAGAATGTGAAAAGCACCCAGTCTTCTGTGGAATAAAGTCCTTGAATTTTGTCCCCTTCAATGCTTCTCTTTTTGTTATCCATACATGCAGTGTTGTGGTAAGGTGGGTCTGCTGGTAGGTGCAGATGCCCATAGCAACCAATTGAAAAAGGCCTCTGAAAAATAAAAGCAAACTGGTTGCTATGGGAACTGCACCGCTCTTCCTCTACAAAGGTCTTTATAATGGGCACGGGAATACTCAATAATATAAGGTAAATGTAGAAAAGTTCCTATGTGCTGATATTATATCGCTGTAAATTGTTCCTCCAATACCGCAGGTAATAAATAATAATATCTCTTCACATGTAATATATATAGGATTCAAAATATAAATCCAATAATAAAGTGAAACAAAAGAGTTTCCCCCTATGGGATTACGGTTTTCTATTCATTATAGTCTGTTTTTTCCTTGCCCTATATCTCTGTATGCTGTGTTGTATTTCTTTTTTGCACATTTTCTTTCTTTTGTGCATTACTTGGGGGTCAGATGGTACTTATTATGTATATTTTACCTTTGTTTTCCTTGGTTGAATGTCGGTCAGGTGGCAACCCTGACTCTACAGGTGTGTGACCGGACCAGGACCAGAAGGTGAAAAGCACCCAGTCTTCTGTGGAATAAAGTCCTTGAATTTTGTCCCCTTCAATGCTTCTCTTTTAGTTATCCATACATGGATTTCTATGGTTTCAATACAATCTTACAGAAACCTATTTGGACGAGAAGATGAGAACTACACTGATCCCAACCAACTCAAAGACATGTCTATCCATTGTTCAATGCATTCATAGAGTTAGGAGATAAAGTAAGTGAACCCTCTGGAATTTCCTGTATTTATACTATCTAATAAATACCCCCATTGATGCATCCCGATGATCCATTCTTGTCCTCTTTCTCAATAAGGATAATATTTTGTTTTCTGGACCCATCATTATTGTAGGGACTTCTGCCCATTTTTAAGACTATTTATCATGTTGGACCCATGAATTCCGTGAAAACTGCACATAGTGGACTATTTTTATAGTATTTTTCTATTCATTTTCTATTTGTTCCTCTTGGCACCTAATCTAGAAGCTGTAGAGGTCGCTTCTCGGCCTTTTGACTAAGATCAAGTGTAGTTTCTGTTCTTATCAGTTTCAGGCGGTGACCCGAAGCTCCGGTATTGGGCTGGTGGGGATGGGTGCTGCATGGAGGGGTCAGGTATGTAGGGAACAGGTGTACCAGGGCGTTCCAGGGCTGGTTCTGAGGAAACAGCTCGACTGCTGCCCCAACGTGACCTGTTTCCTCAGGGTCTTGCCATGAGGCTGAGAGGGTCTAGAGCTGAGGTACTTTAGTGCCTTGGGGAGTGGTGACCCTGAGGTGCTGAAACTCACTGGGAGTATTGGCGCACTGAGTGGAAGCACTGGCACCATAAACTCTTCACCTTGTGGCACTCACCTCTTGATTTCCGGCCTTCTGGCTAGCATCAGAGACATTTCTATAGATCTGGCTGTATGTTTGGCCAGGATATCTGCACACATTCACTTATTTATTTCCTTTTTTGTCACTGTGACACTTTTTGCGTGTTGTGTGTCCACAAGATTGTTAGGATACGGTAGCCCTTCTCAGTGTTCCTCCTGGCGGTCTAGGGGAGGTGTGTGTGGCCATTAGGTTCTGCACCTCTCTGCAAAAACCCCGGGTACTCCTGCATGGGCAGGGTACCAACTGTTATCGGCTCTGTGGGCAGATACCTTTGCTAACGCCAAGGGGGATGCAGGGAGCATTTGTGGTTGCTTAATAGCTTCGGCAAAAAGGGATATTGAACCTGGAACCTCACAGGTACCTTTTGATCCGGAGGCGAACTATAGGAGAAGGGCTTGTGATAGACCACATCCTTTGTGCACTTTTTTTAGTGTAACACGTTTGCACTTTGGTTGATTCAAGAGCCTGTTCCCTGGCTCTTAGTAAAAAAAAAATATATATATGCTTCTCTTTTAGTTATCCATATATGGATTTCTATGGTTTCAATACAATCTTACAGAAACCTATTTGGACCAGAAGATGAGAACTACACTGATCCCAACCAACTCAAAGACATGTCTATCCATTGTTCAATGCATTCATAGAGTTAGGAGATAAAGTAAGTGAACCCTCTGGAATTCCCCTGTTTTTAAACTATCTAATAAATACCCCCATTGATGCCTCCTGATGATCCATTCTTGTCCTCTTTCTCGATGAGGATGCTATTTTGTTTTCTGGACCCATCATTATTGTAGGGACTTCTGCCCATTTTTAAGACTATTTCTCATGTTGGAGCCATTAATTCCGGGAAAACTGCAATACCACATAGTAGACTATTTTTATAGTATTTTTCTAATCATTTTTCATTGTTCCTCTTGGTACCTAATCTGGGAGTTGTGGAGGTTGGAGCCCAGCTTTACAATCAACATACAACTCCGACAACTGCTACATAACCACCATGCACCGGCTGATATTCAGTGACATTCGCCTAGCACTATTTCCGCACTCTATTCCCATTCTTCATCCACCTCTATGAATCACTTTCACACTAGGGATCCAGGTTTTTGGCTTTTACACCATTCGTTTTTTTCCTTTACGCTACCTTTTCAGATGGTGGATAAGCTGTTCAACATTTTCCTAAATTTTGTTCACATTTCATTTTTTTTAATCTTTTTAATACACTTTTAATATTACAATTCGTTACACTTGGCACAAGTTCCCCTCTGTTCTATTCTCATAGATTGCGTTTACCTACCACTTTTGTACTTATTGAGCCTCAACCAATTGTGCATAAGAGTGCATAAATGATTCAAAGTGCTGTCCGAACATGCGTGTAACTTTTCCATCTACTGCTTCTGCGCGCCTGAATGGCAGGTCTGATACCGTATCTCCACTATTAGCCAAATTACTTTTGATTTAATCACATCGGCATCACCACTATGCACTGAACGCCCTTTTTAGAGCTGGCGTCATCTTGCGGACTGGATTCCACCAGGATTCCGCCACCAAACCTGCCAGGTATCCTATTGGTGAACAAAACTTACAGCATTTGTAGCTGCAGGAAACTTTGTTAGAGACGATTGTTGCTAAAGGGGGATTTACAGGTTATTATAGCTCTTTCTTGCAGTTTTCCTAGGCTTAAGGTTCCTGGGTGCTATCTAACTGACCCATCACTAAGTCCACCCATAAACAGCCCCCCCCCCCCCTCCTCCATATCAATGTTTATCAAGCGCTGTCCTCAAGACCCCCAACAGGTCATGTTTTTAGGATTTCCTTAGTCTTCCACAGGTGATATAACTGTGGTGATTCCTGATTCACTGACCATAATTGTATCACCTGTGAAAGACTAAAGGAAATCCAGAAAACATGACTTGTTGGGGGTGTTGAGGACCGAGCTTGACAAACACTGATCAATATCAACCTTATGATGTCTTCTAATGAGCGTCTTCCATTTGTTTTCCACAGGTGGTCCTGACATCAGTCCCTGGCCGAGACACCCACATGGCCATAAAGATCATCAACAGAAGAGAGGACAACGAGGGAACCATCAAGAGAGAGCGGCGGATACTCCTGGCAGCCCGAGACTGTCCATTTCTATGCCACCTTTATGCTGCACATCAGTCTCTGGAGCGCGCATACTTCATCACGGAGTACCTGTCCGGCGGCAGTCTGGAGGATTTGATCAGGATTTGCTGCTACCTGGACATCAACAACATAAGGTTCTACGCAGCAGAGATGGTATGCGGCCTCCAGTTCCTCCATGGACAGAACATCGTCCACAGAGACCTCAAGCCAGAGAACATCATGTTGGATGCAGAAGGCCACATCCGGATCATTGACCTGGGCCTGGCACAAGATGGAGTCACAGCCTCCAGCAAGATCGATGGAGTGACAGGAACATTCTGCTACATGGCCCCTGAAGTGCTTCTCGGACAAGAGTATTACACAGCCGTTGACTGGTGGAGCCTTGGGATTGTGTTGTGCAGGATGGCGACAGGACGCTTCCCATTTTTCATCGGCCACAGCAAGCAGAAGGTTTTCAAAGCCATCACCAGAAAGGAGCCAAAACTTCCACCCGGGATGGATGCTGCTATTGAACATCTCATCAGTCAACTTCTGCGCAAGAATCCCGATAAGCGCCCTGGGGTGCGCAGAAACATCCGGAAGCATCCGTTCCTTTTCCACCATTCGCTGGGAGGAACTGGAAGAGAGGAGAGCCAAGCCACCATGTAAGCCGTTTGAGACAGTTCTGCAAAATCACCATCTGCAGTGGCCGGAGGACACAGAGGACACCCACCATGGGACCGGATTCAATTATACGTCACCAAGCTGGGCCCAGTAAGAACCTTCTCTTGGGATAATTACCATCACATGTTCTTCACTTCTCCATAGGTGGATCTGGACTCTGAGGACACCGCGCCTACTGCTCAGAACCTCCGGCCTCCTGATCCAGGCATCATGTCTCTGCTGCTGTAACCTCGGCTGCTCTAGAACATCTTTATGCCACACCTTTGCCATTGTGTTACTGCCCCAGGCCCTTTACTTGGCATCCTCCATTCCGGGGCTGGCATCTGACATCACTGCAGCCGGAAGATCCTCTACAACCCCAGGAGCGGCCTGTGCTTAGATTCCATCTGGTAAGTTCAGGAACAATAGCCGCATGTTGTAATCCTGCGGTGCTGAGTGGCGGATATTATCCCTGAACCCATCCAAGCACAGGCCGGGTAAGTACTGCACTCACCACACACACTACACGATAGGGATAGGCGCACACACATAGACACAGACCACAGATAGGGGACATATCGGCTCGATCCAGGGATTTATTCTGATCGCCATATTTGGGGTCGGGAAGGAATTTTTCCCCCTGATTTTAGGACAATTGGCTCATTCCTCACAGGGGGTTTTCGCCTTCCTCTGGATCAATATAGCCGTAAATAGGTTTAGCATAATAACATAAAATTACCCTCTTAGTAACACAACTAATTCTAAAAAATTAATAAATAAATATATATTTATATATTTTTTTATCTTAAAAATGTATTTGACCCAAACATTAAAATTAGACTACTAGACTTACCAATAGACTATTAGAAACATGTATAACAAAAAAATATTTATAATTTAAATTAATTTACCCCCCCCCCCCCCCCCTTTCTATCACTCTGGTTTGGTTCCAGCCTTTGATCCTGGGATTTATTCTGACCGCCATATTTGGGGTCGGGAAGGAATTTTCCCCCCTGGTAATAAGGACAATTGGCTCTTTCCTTACAGGGGGTTTTCGCCTTCCTCTGGATCAACACGGCCGAGCACGGTTCAGTACAACAGACCACTAACTTACTATTATATTATACTATTATATATGTGTATCTTGTTTATTATTGTCCCCCCCCCCCCATCCCTATAAATAAACTCTTTTTTTTACCCTCTACATGGTTGTACTTGTCTTTATTTCCACTGGATGTCAATCTAATAAATGTCCTATTGACGCTGCTA
>NW_026610561.1:0-219844 GCF_029499605.1 Hyla sarda
ATTATTGCGCAACACGACTGGGGTCTGTATTATGCCGGGAGATGGGGTCTATTATGCAGGGATCTGATTCTGGGGTCTGTATTATAGTGGAGTCTGATTATGGGGTCTGTTTTATGGTAAGTGGTGATGATTCAGGGGTCTGTATTGTGGTAAGGTAAATTAAACATGTTCTGCATGGTGTGTGTGTGTATATGTGTGTGTATGTATGTATATATATATATATATGTATATATATATATATATATATATATATATATATATACACATACACACACGTTTTAAAATTGCCCCCCAGCTTTTGTCACTGGCCCCCCATGTGCCCCCCCTAAATATGAATGCTGGAGACGCCACTGCACACGGACCCTGTTATGTCGCTGTAGGGGGAGACACACGGACCCTGTTATGTCGCTGTAGGGGGAGACACACGGACCCTGTTATGTCGCTGTAGGGGGAGGCACACGGACCCTGTTATGTCACTGTAGGGGGAGGCACACGGACCCTGTTATGTCGCTGTAGGGGGAGACACACGGACCCTGTTATGTCGCTGTAGGGGGAGACACACGGACCCTGTTATGTCGCTGTAGGGGGAGACACACGGACCCTGTTATGTCGCTGTAGGGGGAGACATACGGACCCTGTTATGTCGCTGTGGGGGGAGACACACGGACCCTGTTATGTCACTGTAGGGGGAGACACACGGACCCTGTTATGTCGCTGTAGGGGGAGACACACGGACCCTGTTATGTCACTGTAGGGGGAGACACACGGACCCTGTTATGTCGCTGTAGGGGGAGACACACGGACCCTGTTATGTCGCTGTAGGGGGAGACACGCGGACCCTGTTATGTCGCTGTAGGGGGAGACACACGGACCCTGTTATGTCGCTGTAGGGGGAGACACCCGGACCCTGTTATGTCGCTGTAGGGGGAGACACGCGGACCCTGTTATGTCGCTGTAGGGGGAGAAACGCGGACCCTGTTATGTCGCAGTAGGGGGAGACACGCGGACCCTGTTATGTCGCAGTAGGGGGAGACACACGGACCCTGTTATGTCGCAGTAGGGGGAGACACGCGGACCCTGTTATGTCGCTGTAGGGGGAGACACACGGACCCTGTTATGTCGCTGTAGGGGGAGACACACGGACCCTGTTATGTCGCTGTAGGGGGAGACACACGGACCCTGTTATGTCGCTGTAGGGGGAGACACACGGACCCTGTTATGTCGCTGTAGGGGGAGACACACGGACCCTGTTATGTCGCTGTAGGGGGAGACACACGGACCCTGTTATGTCGCAGTAGGGGGAGACACACGGACCCTGTTATGTCGCAGTAGGGGGAGACACGCGGACCCTGTTATGTCGCAGTAGGGGGAGACACACGGACCCTGTTATGTCGCTGTAGGGGGAGACACACGGACCCTGTTATGTCGCTGTAGGGGGAGACACGCGGACCCTGTTATGTCGCTGTAGGGGGAGACACGCGGACCCTGTTATGTCGCTGTAGGGGGAGACACGCGGACCCTGTTATGTCGCTGTAGGGGGAGACACGCCGACCCTGTTATGTCGCTGTAGGGGGAGACACGCGGACCCTGTTATGTCGCTGTAGGGGGAGACACACGGACCCTGTTATGTCGCAGTAGGGGGAGACACACGGACCCTGTTATGTTGCAGTAGGGGGAGACACACGGACCCTGTTATGTCGCAGTAGGGGGAGACACACGGACCCTGTTATGTCGTTGTAGGGGGAGACACACGGACCCTGTTATGTCGCTGTAGGGGGAGACACACGGACCCTGTTATGTCGCTGTAGGTGGAGACACACGGACCCTGTTATGTCACTGTAGGGGGAGACACCTGGACCCTGTTGAGGAAGCACACAGCTGGAGCTGTGAGAGGTCCAAGAAGTGGTGTGAACTGTGAGTAACAGGTTGCAGGTAGAGATGAGCGAACTTACAGTAAATTCGACTCGTCACGAACTTCCCTGCTCAGCAGTTGATATCTTTTCCTGCGTAAATGAGTTCAGCTTTCAGGTGCTCCGGTGGCTGGAAAAGGTGGAAACAGTCCTAGGAAAGAGTCTCCAGCCACAGGAGCACCGGAAAGCTGATCTCATTTACGCAGGAAAAGATATCAACTGCTGAGCAGAGAAGTTCGTGACGAATCGAATTTACTGTAAGTTCGCTCATCTCTAGTTGCAGGAGACACATGTTTAACTGGCTAAGGGTAGCTCACCAGTTCGTAGTCGGGGCATGCTGATATGTGTAGTCAGTGACCAGACGGTCTAGGATTTTATTTATGTTCCTGCATTATGTTTGTTTTTTACCTGCAACCTGTCTAATAAAGCTGGCGAGGTGCCGGACCTGCATGAATAACCATTGTCTGCGGGTTTATTGAGTGGAAACGTGTCCCGTGGATGATCCCGGAGCTATCCCCAAGGAGGAATCCTTACAATATAGATATATATAGGTGTATGTATGTATAGGTGTATATATGTATAAGTGTATAGGTGTATATGTGTATAGCTGTATAAGTATATAGGTGTATAGGTACATATATGTATAGGTGTATATATGTATAGGTATATATGTATAGGTGTATATATGTATAGGTATATATGTATAGGTGTATATATGTATAGGTGTATATATGTATAGGTGTATATATGTATAGGTGTATATATGTATAGGTGTATATGTGTATAGGTGTATATGTGTATAGCTGTATATGTGTATAGCTGTATAGGTGCATATATGTATAGGTGTATATATGTATAGGTGTATAGGTGCATATATGTATAGGTGTATAGGTGTATATATGTATAGGTGTATATATGTATAGGTGTATAGGTGTATATGTGTATAGGTGTATAAGTGTATAGGTGTATATATGTATAAGTGTATAGGTGTATATGTGTATAGCTGTATAAGTATATAGGTGTATAGGTACATATATGTATAGGTATATATGTATAGGTGTATAGGTGTATATATTTATAGGTGTATATATGTATAGGTGTATAGGTGCATATATGTATAGGTGTATAGGTGCATATGTGTATAGGTGCATATATGTATAGGTGTATATGTGTATAGGTGTATAAGTGTATAGGTGTATATATGTATAAGTGTATAGGTGTATATGTGTATAGCTGTATAAGTATATGGGTGTATAGGTACATATATGTATAGGTTTATATGTGTATATATGTATAGGTGTATAGGTGTATATATTTATAGGTGTATATATGTATAGGTGTATAGGTGCATATATGTATAGGTGTATAGGTGTATATGTGTATAGGTGCATATATGTATAGGTGTATATGTGTATAGGTGTATAAGTGTATAGGTGTATATATGTATAAGTGTATAGGTGTATATGTGTATAGCTGTATAAGTATATAGGTGTATAGGTACATATATGTATAGGTTTATATGTGTATATATGTATAGGTATATATGTATAGGTGTATATATGTATAGGTTTATATATGTATAGGTGTATAGGTGTATATATGTATAGGTGTATAGGTGTATATGTGTATAGCTGTATAGGTGCATATATGTATAGGTATATGTATAGGTGTATAGGTGTATATATGTGTAGGTGTATAGGTGTATAAGTGTATAGGTGTATAGGTGTATAGGTGTATATGTGTATAGGTGTATATATGTGTAGGTGTATAAGTGTATAGGTGTGTATATGTGTAGGTGTATATATGTATAGTTGTGTATAGGTGTATAAGTGTATAGGTGTATATGTGTATATATGTATAGGTGTTGTGGCAGTGTGGCAAGGAAAGGGTGTATTTCTTTGGCTCACCCTGCAGAAGCTCTCACCTGCTTCTTAAGTAATGAGGCAGGAGGGAAGGGAGGTGTATATGAGATGGAGACTCAGTGTAATGGGGGCTCTTCCTAGGAGACAGCATGTGGGCTGTAGGGAAGAGACAGAGCCTGCTGAGGAGCTCAAAGAGAGGGACATGAATTGTGAGTAGAAGGTTGCAGGGGACATAAGTTTAACCGGCTGAGGGAAGCTCAGCGGTTGTTAGTCAGGACAAGCTGATCTGTTTAGTCAGTGACCAGACGGTCTAGGATTTTGTTTTGTTCCTGCTTTTTGTTTGTTTCTTTCCCTGCAACCTGTCTAATAAAACTGGCAAGGTGCCAGATTTGCATGATAAGCGTTTGTTTGCTGGTTTATTGAGAAGAAACGCATCCTGTGGCGTGGTCCAGGACGATCCCAGAGCTAATCCCCAAGACAGATCGTCACAGTGTATATATGTATAGGTGTATAGGTGCATATATGTATAGGTGTATATGTGTATATATGTATAGTTGTGTATAGGTGTATAAGTGTATAGGTGTATATATGTGTAGGTGTATATATGTGTAGGTGTATATATGTATAGTTGTGTATAGGTGTATATGTGTGTAGGTGTATAGGTGTATATATGTATAGGTGTATAGGTGTATATATGTATAGGTGTATATATGTATAGGTGTATAGGTGCATATATGTATAGGTGTATAAGTGTATAGGTGTATATATGTATAAGTGTATATATGTATAAGTGTATATATTATTGGTGTAAATATGTATCGGTATATATATGTATTAGTGTATAGGTGTATATGTGTATAGGTATATATATATATGTATTAGTGTATAGGTGTATAAGTGTATAATACAGGAATATAGGTCACTACTGTGGTAGATGTATACAGTGACATTTTCTATCCCTCAACAGTATATCCTTATTTGAAGGACACATCAGAGCCCACACCAACGCCAAGGACCTAACACTAACCTACCTGTGCATGATAACCAAAACCCGGGGCCAGTGGGAAATTACAGCAGTATTTGGTCCGACTTACAGCCCGCTCCCAGTTACCTCCAGTGTGACAGCCTCCTCCCAGTTACCTCCAGTGTGACAGCCCGCTCCCAGTTACCTCCAGTGTGACAGCCCGCTCCCAGTTACCTCCAGTGTGACAGCCTCCTCCCAGTTACCTCCAGTGTGACAGCCTGCTCCCAGTTACCTCCAGTGTGTCAGCCTGCTCCCAGTTACCTCCAGTGTGACAGCCCGCTCCCAGTTACCTCCACTGTGACAGCCTGCTCCCAGTTACCTCCAGTGTGACAGCCTGCTCCCAGTTACCTCCACTGTGACAGCCTGCTCCCAGTTACCTCCACTGTGACAGCCTGCTCCCAGTTACCTCCACTGTGACAGCCTGCTCCCAGTTACCTCCAGTGTGACAGCCTCCTCCCAGTTACCTCCAGTGTGACAGCCTCCTCCCAGTTACCTCCAGTGTGACAGCCCCCTCCCAGTTACCTCCAGTGTGACAGCCCGCTCCCAGTTACCTCCAGTGTGACAGCCTCCTCCCAGTTACCTCCAGTGTGACAGCCTCCTCCCAGTTACCTCCAGTGTGACAGCCTGCTCCCAGTTACCTCCAGTGTGACAGCCCGCTCCCAGTTACCTCCACTGTGACAGCCTGCTCCCAGTTACCTCCACTGTGACAGCCTGCTCCCAGTTACCTCCAGTGTGACAGCCTCCTCCCAGTTACCTCCAGTGTGACAGCCTCCTCCCAGTTACCTCCAGTGTGACAGCCCGCTCCCAGTTACCTCCAGTGTGACAGCCTCCTCCCAGTTACCTCCAGTGTGACAGCCTGCTCCCAGTTACCTCCAGTGTGACAGCCCGCTCCCAGTTACCTCCACTGTGACAGCCCGCTCCCAGTTACCTCCACTGTGACAGCCTGCTCCCAGTTACCTCCACTGTGACAGCCTGCTCCCAGTTACCTCCACTGTGACAGCCTCCTCCCAGTTACCTCCAGTGTGACAGCCTCCTCCCAGTTACCTCCAGTGTGACAGCCCCTTCCCAGTTACCTCCAGTGTGATAGCCTCCTCCCATTTACCTCCAGTGTGACAGCCCGCTCCCAGTTACCTCCAGTGTGACAGCCTCCTCCCAGTTACCTCCAGTGTGACAGCCCACTCCCAGTTACCTCCAGTGTGACAGCCCGCTCCCAGTTACCTCCAGTGTGACAGCCTCCTCCCAGTTACCTCCAGTGTGACAGCCTCCTCCCAGTTACCTCCAGTGTGAAAGCCTCCTCCCAGTTACCTCCAGTGTGACAGCCTCCTCCCAGTTACCTCCAGTGTGACAGCCTCCTCCCAGTTACCTCCAGTGTGACAGCCTCCTCCCAGTTACCTCCAGTGTGACAGCCTCCTCCCAGTTACCTCCAGTGTGACAGCCTGCTCCCAGTTACCTCCAGTGTGACAGCCTGCTCCCAGTTACCTCCAGTGTGACAGCCTGCTCCCAGTTACCTCCAGTGTGACAGCCTGCTCCCAGTAACCTCCAGTGTGACAGCCCGCTCCCAGTTACCTCCAGTGTGACAGCCCGCTCCCAGTTACCTCCAGTGTGATAGCCTCCTCCCAGTTACCTCCAGTGTGACAGCCTCCTCCCAGTTACCACCAGTGTGACAGCCTCCTGCCAGTTACCTCCAGTGTGACAGCCTCCTGCCAGTTACCTCCAGTGTGACAGCCTCCTCCCAGTTACCTCCAGTGTGACAGCCTCCTCCCAGTTACCTCCAGTGTGACAGCCTCCTCCCAGTTACCTCCAGTGTGACAGCCCAATCCCAGTTACCTCCAGTGTGACAGCCCGCTCCCAGTTACCTCCAGTGTGACAGCCCGCTCCCAGTTACCTCCAGTGTGACAGCCTCCTCCCAGTTACCTCCAGTGTGACAGCCTCCTCCCAGTTACCTCCAGTGTGACAGCCTCCTCCCAGTTACCTCCAGTGTGACAGCCTCCTCCCAGTTACCTCCAGTGTGACAGCCTCCTCCCAGTTGCCTCCAGTGTGACAGCCCGCTCCCAGTTACCTCCAGTGTGACAGCCCGCTCCCAGTTACCTCCAGTGTGACAGCCTCCTCCCAGTTACCTCCAGTGTGACAGCCTCCTCCCAGTTACCTCCAGTGTGACAGCCTGCTCCCAGTTACCTCCAGTGTGACAGCCCGCTCCCAGTTACCTCCAGTGTGACAGCCCGCTCCCAGTTACCTCCAGTGTGACAGCCCGCTCCCAGTTACCTCCACTGTGACAGCCTGCTCCCAGTTACCTCCACTGTGACAGCCTGCTCCCAGTTACCTCCAGTGTGACAGCCTCCTCCCAGTTACCTCCAGTGTGACAGCCTCCTCCCAGTTACCTCCAGTGTGACAGCCCGCTCCCAGTTACCTCCAGTGTGACAGCCCGCTCCCAGTAACCTCCAGTGTGACAGCCCGCTCCCAGTTACCTCCAGTGTGACAGCCCGCTCCCAGTTACCTCCAGTGTGACAGCCTCCTGCCAGTTACCTCCAGTGTGACAGCCTCCTGCCAGTTACCTCCAGTGTGACAGCCTCCTCCCAGTTACCTCCAGTGTGACAGCCTCCTCCCAGTTACCACCAGTGTGACAGCCTCCTGCCAGTTACCTCCAGTGTGACAGCCTCCTGCCAGTTACCTCCAGTGTGACAGCCTCCTCCCAGTTACCTCCAGTGTGACAGCCTCCTCCCAGTTACCTCCAGTGTGACAGCCTCCTCCCAGTTACCTCCAGTGTGACAGCCTCCTCCCAGATTGATACAGATTCAGATACACAGGAGGAGAACACCCCTCAGATATACAGGAGGAGAACACCCCTCAGATATACAGGAGGAGAACACCCCTCAGATATACAGGAGGAGAACACCCCTCAGATATACAGGAGGAGAACACCCCTCAGATACACAGGAGGAGAACACCCCTCAGATACACAGGAGGAGAACACCCCTCAGATATACAGGAGGAGAACACCCCTCAGATACACAGGAGGAGAACACCCCTCAGATACACAGGAGGAGAACAGCCCTCAGATATACAGGAGGAGAACACCCCTCAGATACACAGGAGGAGAACACCCCTCAGATATACAGGAGAACACCCCTCAGATATACAGGAGGAGAACACCCCTCAGATACACAGGAGGAGAACACCCCTCAGATACACAGGAGGAGAACACCCCTCAGATACACAGGAGGAGAACACCCCTCAGATATACAGGAGGAGAACACCCCTCAGATACACAGAAGGAGAACACCCCTCAGATATACAGGAGGAGAACACCCCTCAGATACACAGGAGGAGAACACCCCTCAGATACACAGGAGGAGAACAGCCCTCAGATACACAGGAGGAGAACACCCCTCAGATATACAGGAGGAGAACACCCCTCAGATATACAGGAGGAGAACACCCCTCAGATATACAGGAGGAGAACACCCCTCAGATATACAGGAGGAGAACACCCCTCAGATATACAGGAGGAGAACACCCCTCAGATATACAGGAGGAGAACACCCCTCAGATACACAGGAGGAGAACACCCGTCATATATACAGGAGGAGAACACCCCTCAGATACACAGGAGGAGAACACCCCTCAGATATACAGGAGGAGAACACCCCTCAGATATACAGGAGGAGAACACCCCTCAGATATACAGGAGGAGAACACCCCTCAGATACACAGGAGGAGAACACCCCTCAGATACACAGGAGGAGAACAGCCCTCAGATACACAGGAGGAGAACACCCCTCAGATAAACAGGAGGAGAACACCCCTCAGATATACAGGAGGAGAACACCCCTCAGATATACAGGAGGAGAACACCCCTCAGATACACAGGAGGAGAACACCCCTCAGATACACAGGAGGAGAACACCCCTCAGATATACAGGAGGAGAACACCCCTCAGATATACAGGAGGAGAACACCCCTCAGATATACAGGAGGAGAACACCCCTCAGATATACAGGAGGAGAACACCCCTCAGATATACAGGAGGAGAACACCCCTCAGATATACAGGAGGAGAACACCCCTCAGATATACAGGAGGAGAACACCCCTCAGATATACAGGAGGAGAACATCCCTCAGATATACAGGAGGAGAACACCCCTCAGATATACAGGAGGAGAACACCCCTCAGATACACAGGAGGAGAACACCCCTCAGATACACAGGAGGAGAACACCCCTCAGATACACAGGAGGAGAACACCCCTCAGATATACAGGAGGAGAACACCCCTCAGATATACAGGAGGAGAACACCCCTCAGATATACAGGAGAACACCCCTCAGATATACAGGAGGAGAACACCCCTCAGATATACAGGAGGAGAACACCCCTCAGATATACAGGAGGAGAACACCCCTCAGATACACAGGAGGAGAACACCCCTCAGATACACAGGAGGAGAACACCCCTCAGATACACAGGAGGAGAACACCCCTCAGATATACAGGAGGAGAACACCCCTCAGATATACAGGAGGAGAACACCCCTCAGATATACAGGAGAACACCCCTCAGATATACAGGAGGAGAACACCCCTCAGATATACAGGAGGAGAACACCCCTCAGATACACAGGAGGAGAACACCCCTCAGATACACAGGAGGAGAACACCCCTCAGATATACAGGAGGAGAACACCCCACAGATATACAGGAGGAGAACACCCCTCAGATACACAGGAGGAGAACACCCCTCAGATACACAGGAGGAGAACACCCGTCAGATACACAGGAGGAGAACACCCGTCAGATACACAGGAGGAGAACACCCCTCAGATATACAGGAGGAGAACACCCCTCAGATACACAGGAGGAGAACACCCCTCAGATATACAGGAGGAGAACACCCGTCAGATACACAGGAGGAGAACACCCCTCAGATATACAGGAGGAGAACACCCCTCAGATATACAGGAGGAGAACACCCCTCAGATATACAGGAGGAGAACACCCCTCAGATATACAGGAGGAGAACACCCCTCAGATATACAGGAGGAGAACACCCCTCAGATACACAGGAGGAGAACACCCCTCAGATATACAGGAGGAGAACACCCCTCAGATATACAGGAGGAGAACACCCCTCAGATATACAGGAGGAGAACACCCCTCAGATACACAGGAGGAGAACACCCCTCAGATACACAGGAGGAGAACACCCCTCAGATATACAGGAGGAGAACACCCCTCAGATATACAGGAGGAGAACACCCCTCAGATACACAGGAGGAGAACACCCCTCAGATATACAGGAGGAGAACACCCCTCAGATATACAGGAGGAGAACACCCCTCAGATATACAGGAGGAGAACACCCCTCAGATATACAGGAGGAGAACACCCCTCAGATATACAGGAGGAGAACACCCCTCAGATATACAGGAGGAGAACACCCCTCAGATATACAGGAGGAGAACACCCCTCAGATATACAGGAGGAGAACACCCCTCAGATATACAGGAGGAGAACACCCCTCAGATACACAGGAGGAGAACAGCCCTCAGATACACAGGAGGAGAACAGCCCTCAGATACACAGGAGGAGAACACCCCTAAGATATACAGGAGGAGAACACCCCTCAGATACACAGGAGGAGAACACCCCTCAGATATACAGGAGGAGAACACCCCTCAGATATACAGGAGGAGAACACCCCTCAGATATACAGGAGGAGAACACCCCTCAGATACACAGGAGGAGAACACCCATCAGATACACAGGAGGAGAACACCCCTCAGATATACAGGAGGAGAACACCCCTCAGATATACAGGAGGAGAACACCCCTCAGATACACAGGAGGAGAACACCCCTCAGATATACAGGAGGAGAACACCCCTCAGATACACAGGAGGAGAACACCCCTCAGATACACAGGAGGAGAACACCCCTCAGATATACAGGAGGAGAACACCCCTCAGATATACAGGAGGAGAACACCCCTCAGATACACAGGAGGAGAACACCCCTCAGATATACAGGAGGAGAACACCCCTCAGATATACAGGAGGAGAACACCCCTCAGATATACAGGAGGAGAACACCCCTCAGATATACAGGAGGAGAACACCCCTCAGATATACAGGAGGAGAACACCCCTCAGATATACAGGAGGAGAACACCCCTCAGATACACAGGAGGAGAACACCCCTCAGATATACAGGAGGAGAACACCCCTCAGATATACAGGAGGAGAACACCCCTCAGATATACAGGAGGAGAACACCCCTCAGATATACAGGAGAACACCCCTCAGATATACAGGAGGAGAACACCCCTCAGATATACAGGAGGAGAACACCCCTCAGATATACAGGAGGAGAACACCCCTCAGATATACAGGAGGAGAACACCCCTCAGATATACAGGAGGAGAACACCCCTCAGATATACAGGAGGAGAACACCCCTCAGATATACAGGAGAACACCCCTCAGATATACAGGAGGAGAACACCCCTCAGATATACAGGAGGAGAACACCCCTCAGATACACAGGAGGAGAACACCCCTCAGATATACAGGAGGAGAACACCCCTCAGATATACAGGAGGAGAACACCCCTCAGATATACAGGAGGAGAACACCCCTCAGATACACAGGAGGAGAACAGCCCTCAGATACACAGGAGGAGAACACCCCTCAGATATACAGGAGGAGAACACCCCTCAGATATACAGGAGGAGAACACCCCTCAGATATACAGGAGGAGAACACCCCTCAGATATACAGGAGAACACCCCTCAGATATACAGGAGAACACCCCTCAGATATACAGGAGGAGAACACCCCTCAGATACACAGGAGGAGAACAGCCCTCAGATACACAGGAGGAGAACAGCCCTCAGATACACAGGAGGAGAACACCCCTAAGATATACAGGAGGAGAACACCCCTCAGATACACAGGAGGAGAACACCCCTCAGATATACAGGAGGAGAACACCCCTCAGATATACAGGAGGAGAACACCCCTCAGATATACAGGAGGAGAACACCCCTCAGATACACAGGAGGAGAACACCCATCAGATACAGGCATCAGGGTTCGGCATACATGTTACCTCACACATTTGTCGCCATGTGTCAGCGTCACTAACGTAAAATGAAAGCGACATTTTTGTGAGAATAGAAATAAAAGATAAATTTTGTGCCGGAGATGATTTATTACAATATTCTGCCAGTAATGAGGCGTCTGGTGCGTGACGGACCCCGGGAGCCGGATCGGTGGGTGTGAGGGCAGATCACTGTACTAAACCCACATATGAAGGGGGCGCAGGATCTATACCGCCAAATCAGGGAACCTTACACTGTATATAGATGTGCTGGGGTCTGTTACACTGTATATAGATGTGCTGGGGTCTGTTACACTGTATATAGATGTGCTGGGGGTCTGTTACATTGTATATAGATGTGCTTGGGTCTGTTACACTGTATATAGATGTGCTGGGGGTCTGTTACATTGTATATAGATGTGCTGGGGTCTGTTACATTGTATATAGATGTGCTGGGGTCTGTTACATTGTATATAGATGTGCTGGGGTCTGTTACACTGTATATAGATGTGCTGGGGTCTGTTACACTGTATATAGATGTGCTGGGGGTCTGTTACATTGTATATAGATGTGCTGGGGTCTGTTACACTGTATATAGATGTGCTGGGGGTCTGTTACACTGTATATAGATGTGCTGGGGTCTGTTACATTGTATATAGATGTGCTGGGGGTCTGTTACATTGTATATAGATGTGCTGGGGGTCTGTTACATTGTATATAGATGTGCTGGGGGTCTGTTACATTGTATATAGATGTGCTGGGGTCTGTTACATTGTATATAGATGTGCTGGGGGTCTGTTACACTGTATATAGATGTGCTGGGGTCTGTTACATTGTATATAGATGTGCTGGGGGTCTGTTACACTGTATATAGATGTGCTGGGGTCTGTTACATTGTATATAGATGTGCTGGGGGTCTGTTACATTGTATATAGATGTGCTGGGGGTCTGTTACATTGTATAATAGATGTGCTGGGGTCTGTTACATTGTATATAGATGTGCTGGGGTCTGTTACATTGTATATAGATGTGCTGGGGTCTGTTACATTGTATATAGATGTGATGGGGTCTGTTACATTGTATATAGATGTGCTGGGGGTCTGTTACACTGTATATAGATGTGCTGGGGTCTGTTACATTGTATATAGATGTGCTGGGGTCTGTTACACTGTATATAGATGTGCTGGGGTCTGTTACATTGTATATAGATGTGCTGGGGGTCTGTTACATTGTATATAGATGTGCTGGGGTCTGTTACACTGTATATAGATGTGCTGGGGTCTGTTACACTGTATATAGATGTGCTGGGGTCTGTTACACTGTATATAGATGTACTGGGGTCTGTTACATTGTATATAGATGTGCTGGGGGTCTGTTACACTGTATATAGATGTGCTGGGGGTCTGTTACATTGTATATAGATGTGCTGGGGTCTGTTACATTGTATATAGATGTGCTGGGGTCTGTTACATTGTATATAGATGTGCTGGGGTCTGTTACATTGTATATAGATGTGCTGGGGTCTGTTACATTGTATATAGATGTGCTGGGGTCTGTTACATTGTATATAGATGTGCTGGGGGTCTGTTACATTGTATATAGATGTGCTGGGGTCTGTTACACTGTATATAGATGTGCTGGGGTCTGTTACATTGTATATAGATGTGCTGGGGTCTGTTACATTGTATATAGATGTGCTGGGGGTCTGTTACATTGTATATAGATGTGCTGGGGTCTGTTACATTGTATATAGATGTGCTGGGGTCTGTTACATTGTATATAGATGTGCTGGGGTCTGTTACATTGTATATAGATGTGCTGGGGTCTGTTACATTGTATATAGATGTGCTGGAGGTCTGTTACACTGTATATAGATGTGCTGGGGGTCTGTTACATTGTATATAGATGTGCTGGGGGTCTGTTACACTGTATATAGATGTGCTGGGGTCTGTTACATTGTATATAGATGTGCTGGGGGTCTGTTACATTGTATATAGATGTGCTGGGGTCTGTTACATTGTATATAGATGTGCTGGAGGTCTGTTACACTGTATATAGATGTGCTGGGGTCTGTTACACTGTATATAGATGTGCTGGGGTCTGTTACATTGTATATAGATGTGCTGGGGGTCTGTTACATTGTATATAGATGTGCTGGGGTCTGTTACACTGTATATAGATGTGCTGGGGGTCTGTTACATTGTATATAGATGTGCTGGGGTCTGTTACACTGTATATAGATGTGCTGGGGGTCTGTTACATTGTATATAGATGTGCTGGGGTCTGTTACACTGTATATAGATGTGCTGGGGTCTGTTACACTGTATATAGATGTGCTGGGGGTCTGTTACACTGTATATAGATGTGCTGGGGTCTGTTACACTGTATATAGATGTACTGGGGTCTGTTACATTGTATATAGATGTGCTGGGGTCTGTTACACTGTATATAGATGTGCTGGGGTCTGTTACACTGTATATAGATGTGCTGGGGGTCTGTTACATTGTATATAGATGTGCTGGGGTCTGTTACATTGTATATAGATGTGCTGGGGGTCTGTTACATTGTATATAGATGTGCTGGGGTCTGTTACATTGTATATAGATGTGCTGGGGTCTGTTACACTGTATATAGATGTGCTGGGGGTCTGTTACACTGTATATAGATGTGCTGGGGGTCTGTTACACTGTATATAGATGTGCTGGGGGTCTGTTACACTGTATATAGATGTGCTGGGGTCTGTTACACTGTATATAGATGTGCTGGGGTCTGTTACATTGTATATAGATGTGCTGGGGTCTGTTACACTGTATATAGATGTGCTGGGGTCTGTTACACTGTATATAGATGTGCTGGGGGTCTGTTACATTGTATATAGATGTGCTGGGGTCTGTTACATTGTATATAGATGTGCTGGGGGTCTGTTACATTGTATATAGATGTGCTGGGGGTCTGTTACACTGTATATAGATGTGCTGGGGTCTGATACATTGTATATAGATGTGCTGGGGTCTGTTACATTGTATATAGATGTGCTGGGGGTCTGTTACATTGTATATAGATGTGCTGGGGGTCTGTTACACTGTATATAGATGTGCTGGGGTCTGATACATTGTATATAGATGTGCTGGGGTCTGTTACATTGTATATAGATGTGCTGGGGTCTGTTACATTGTATATAGATGTGCTGGGGTCTGTTACATTGTATATAGATGTACTGGGGTCTGTTACATTGTATATAGATGTGCTGGGGGTCTGTTACACTGTATATAGATGTGCTGGGGTCTGTTACATTGTATATAGATGTGCTGGGGTCTGTTACATTGTATATAGATGTGCTGGGGGTCTGTTACATTGTATATAGATGTGCTGGGGTCTGTTACATTGTATATAGATGTGCTGGGGTCTGTTACATTGTATATAGATGTGCTGGGGGTCTGTTACATTGTATATAGATGTGCTGGAGGTCTGTTACACTGTATATAGATGTGCTGGGGGTCTGTTACATTGTATATAGATGTGCTGGGGTCTGTTACACTGTATATAGATGTGCTGGGGTCTGTTACACTGTATATAGATGTGCTGGGGGTCTGATACATTGTATATAGATGTGCTGGGGGTCTGTTACATTGTATATAGATGTACTGGGGGTCTGTTACATTGTATATAGATGTGCTGGGGGTCTGTTACATTGTATATAGATGTGCTGGGGGTCTGTTACATTGTATATAGATGTGCTGGGGGTCTGTTACATTGTATATAGATGTGCTGGGGGTCTGTTACACTGTATATAGATGTGCTGGGGGTCTGTTACATTGTATATAGATGTGCTGGGGTCTGTTACATTGTATATAGATGTGCTGGGGGGTCTGTTACATTGTATATAGATGTGCTGGGGGTCTGTTACATTGTATATAGATGTGCTGGGGTCTGTTACACTGTATATAGATGTGCTGGGGGTCTGTTACACTGTATATAGATGTGCTGGGGGTCTGTTACACTGTATATAGATGTGCTGGGGTCTGTTACATTGTATATAGATGTGCTGGGGGTCTGTTACATTGTATATAGATGTGCTGGGGTCTGTTACATTGTATATAGATGTGCTGGGGTCTGTTACACTGTATATAGATGTGCTGGGGGTCTGTTACATTGTATATAGATGTGCTGGGGTCTGTTACATTGTATATAGATGTGCTGGGGTCTGTTACATTGTATATAGATGTGCTGGGGGTCTGTTACATTGTATATAGATGTGCTGGGGTCTGTTACACTGTATATAGATGTGCTGGGGGTCTGTTACACTGTATATAGATGTGCTGGGGTCTGTTACACTGTATATAGATGTGCTGGGGGTCTGTTACACTGTATATAGATGTACTGGGGTCTGTTACACTGTATATAGATGTGCTGGGGGTCTGTTACATTGTATATAGATGTGCTGGGGGTCTGTTACACTGTATATAGATGTGCTGGGGTCTGTTACATTGTATATAGATGTGCTGGGGGTCTGTTACACTGTATATAGATGTGCTGGGGTCTGTTACACTGTATATAGATGTGCTGGGGTCTGTTACACTGTATATAGATGTGCTGGGGTCTGTTACATTGTATATAGATGTGCTGGGGTCTGTTACATTGTATATATATGTGCTGGGGGTCTGTTACATTGTATATAGATGTGCTGGGGGTCTGTTACATTGTATATAGATGTGCTGGGGTCTGTTACATTGTATATAGATGTGCTGGGGTCTGTTACATTGTATATAGATGTGCTGGGGGTCTGTTACATTGTATATAGATGTGCTGGGGTCTGTTACATTGTATATAGATGTGCTGGGGTCTGTTACACTGTATATAGATGTGCTGGGGGTCTGTTACATTGTATATAGATGTGCTGGAGGTCTGTTACATTGTATATAGATGTGCTGGGGTCTGTTACACTGTATATAGATGTGCTGGGGTCTGTTACATTGTATATAGATGTGCTGGGGTCTGTTACATTGTATATAGATGTGCTGGGGTCTGTTACATTGTATATAGATGTGCTGGGGTCTGTTACATTGTATATAGATGTGCTGGGGTCTGTTACATTGTATATAGATGTGCTGGGGTCTGTTACATTGTATATAGATGTGCTGGGGTCTGTTACATTGTATATAGATGTGCTGGGGTCTGTTACATTGTATATAGATGTGCTGGGGGTCTGTTACATTGTATATAGATGTGCTGGGGTCTGTTACACTGTATATAGATGTGCTGGGTCTGTTACACTGTATATAGATGTGCTGGGGGTCTGTTACATTGTATATAGATGTGCTGGGGTCTGTTACATTGTATATAGATGTGCTGGGGTCTGTTACATTGTATATAGATGTGCTGGGGTCTGTTACATTGTATATAGATGTGCTGGGGTCTGTTACACTGTATATAGATGTGCTGGGGTCTGTTACACTGTATATAGATGTGCTGGGGTCTGTTACACTGTATATAGATGTGCTGGGGGTCTGTTACATTGTATATAGATGTGCTGGGGTCTGTTACATTGTATATAGATGTGCTGGGGTCTGTTACATTGTATATAGATGTGCTGGGGTCTGTTACATTGTATATAGATGTGCTGGGGTCTGTTACACTGTATATAGATGTGCTGGGGTCTGTTACACTGTATATAGATGTGCTGGGGTCTGTTACATTGTATATAGATGTGCTGGGGTCTGTTACACTGTATATAGATGTGCTGGGGGTCTGTTACATTGTATATAGATGTGCTGGGGGTCTGTTACATTGTATATAGATGTGCTGGGGTCTGTTACATTGTATATAGATGTGCTGGGGGTCTGTTACACTGTATATAGATGTGCTGGGGGTCTGTTACATTGTATATAGATGTGCTGGGGTCTGTTACACTGTATATAGATGTGCTGGGGGTCTGTTACATTGTATATAGATGTGCTGGGGGTCTGTTACACTGTATATAGATGTGCTGGGGGTCTGTTACATTGTATATAGATGTGCTGGGGGTCTGTTACACTGTATATAGATGTGCTGGGGGTCTGTTACATTGTATATAGATGTGCTGGGGGTCTGTTACATTGTATATAGATGTGCTGGGGTCTGTTACATTGTATATAGATGTGCTGGGGTCTGTTACATTGTATATAGATGTGCTGGGGTCTGTTACACAGTATATAGATGTGCTGGGGTCTGTTACACAGTATATAGATGTGCTGGGGGTCTGTTACATTGTATATAGATGTGCTGGGGTCTGTTACATTGTATATAGATGTACTGGGGTCTGTTACATTGTATATAGATGTGCTGGGGGTCTGTTACATTGTATATAGATGTGCTGGGGTCTGTTACACTGTATATAGATGTGCTGGGGTCTGTTACACTGTATATAGATGTGCTGGGGGTCTGTTACACTGTATATAGATGTACTGGGGTCTGTTACACTGTATATAGATGTGCTGGGGTCTGTTACATTGTATATAGATGTGCTGGGGTCTGTTACACTGTATATAGATGTACTGGGGTCTGTTACACTGTATATAGATGTGCTGGGGTCTGTTACATTGTATATAGATGTGCTGGGGGTCTGTTACATTGTATATAGATGTGCTGGGGGTCTGTTACACTGTATATAGATGTGCTGGGGTCTGTTACACTGTATATAGATGTGCTGGGGTCTGTTACATTGTATATAGATGTGCTGGGGTCTGTTACATTGTATATAGATGTGCTGGGGTCTGTTACACTGTATATAGATGTGCTGGGGGTCTGTTACATTGTATATAGATGTGCTGGGGTCTGTTACATTGTATATAGATGTGCTGGGGTCTGTTACATTGTATATAGATGTGCTGGGGTCTGTTACACTGTATATAGATGTGCTGGGGTCTGTTACATTGTATATAGATGTGCTGGGGGTCTGTTACACTGTATATAGATGTGCTGGGGTCTGTTACACTGTATATAAGATGTGCTGGGGGTCTGTTACACTGTATATAGATGTGCTGGGGGTCTGTTACACTGTATATAGATGTGCTGGGGGTCTGTTACACTGTATATAGATGTGCTGGGGGTCTGTTACATTGTATATAGATGTGCTGGGGGTCTGTTACACTGTATATAGATGTGCTGGGGGTCTGTTACACTGTATATAGATGTGCTGGGGGTCTGTTACATTGTATATAGATGTGCTGGGGGTCTGTTACATTGTATATAGATGTGCTGGGGGTCTGTTACATTGTATATAGATGTGCTGGGGTCTGTTACATTGTATATAGATGTGCTGGGGGTCTGTTACATTGTATATAGATGTGCTGGGGGTCTGTTACATTGTATATAGATGTGCTGGGGGTCTGTTACATTGTATATAGATGTACTGGGGTCTGTTACACTGTATATAGATGTGCTGGGGTCTGTTACATTGTATATAGATGTGCTGGGGTCTGTTACACTGTATATAGATGTGCTGGGGGTCTGTTACATTGTATATAGATGTGCTGGGGTCTGTTACATTGTATATAGATGTGCTGGGGTCTGTTACATTGTATATAGATGTGCTGGGGTCTGTTACATTGTATATAGATGTGCTGGGGTCTGTTACATTGTATATAGATGTGCTGGGGTCTGTTACACTGTATATAGATGTGCTGGGGTCTGTTACACTGTATATAGATGTGCTGGGGTCTGTTACACTGTATATAGATGTGCTGGGGGTCTGTTACATTGTATATAGATGTGCTGGGGTCTGTTACATTGTATATAGATGTGCTGGGCTCTGTTACATTGTATATAGATGTGCTGGGGTCTGTTACATTGTATATAGATGTGCTGGGGGTCTGTTACACTGTATATAGATGTGCTGGGGGTCTGTTACACTGTATATAGATGTGCTGGGGGTCTGTTACATTGTATATAGATGTACTGGGGTCTGTTACATTGTATATAGATGTGCTGGGGGTCTGTTACATTGTATATAGATGTGCTGGGGGTCTGTTACATTGTATATAGATGTGCTGGGGTCTGTTACATTGTATATAGATGTGCTGGGGGTCTGTTACATTGTATATAGATGTGCTGGGGTCTGTTACACTGTATATAGATGTGCTGGGGTCTGTTACACTGTATATAGATGTGCTGGGGTCTGTTACACTGTATATAGATGTAGCTGGGGTCTGTTACATTGTATATAGATGTGCTGGGGTCTGTTACATTGTATATAGATGTGCTGGGGGTCTGTTACATTGTATATAGATGTGCTGGGGGTCTGTTACATTGTATATAGATGTGCTGGGGGTCTGTTACATTGTATATAGATGTGCTGGGGTCTGTTACACTGTATATAGATGTGCTGGGGGTCTGTTACATTGTATATAGATGTGCTGGGGTCTGTTACATTGTATATAGATGTGCTGGGCTCTGTTACATTGTATATAGATGTGCTGGGGTCTGTTACATTGTATATAGATGTGCTGGGGGTCTGTTACACTGTATATAGATGTGCTGGGGGTCTGTTACACTGTATATAGATGTGCTGGGGGTCTGTTACATTGTATATAGATGTACTGGGGTCTGTTACATTGTATATAGATGTGCTGGGGGTCTGTTACATTGTATATAGATGTGCTGGGGGTCTGTTACATTGTATATAGATGTGCTGGGGTCTGTTACATTGTATATAGATGTGCTGGGGTCTGTTACATTGTATATAGATGTGCTGGGGTCTGTTACACTGTATATAGATGTGCTGGGGTCTGTTACACTGTATATAGATGTGCTGGGGTCTGTTACACTGTATATAGATGTACTGGGGTCTGTTACATTGTATATAGATGTGCTGGGGTCTGTTACATTGTATATAGATGTGCTGGGGGTCTGTTACATTGTATATAGATGTGCTGGGGGTCTGTTACACTGTATATAGATGTGCTGGGGTCTGTTACATTGTATATAGATGTGCTGGGGTCTGTTACATTGTATATAGATGTGCTGGGGGTCTGTTACATTGTATATAGATGTGCTGGGGTCTGTTACATTGTATATAGATGTGCTGGGGGTCTGTTACATTGTATATAGATGTGCTGGGGGTCTGTTACACTGTATATAGATGTGCTGGGGGTCTGTTACACTGTATATAGATGTGCTGGGGTCTGTTACATTGTATATAGATGTGCTGGGGTCTGTTACACTGTATATAGATGTGCTGGGGTCTGTTACATTGTATATAGATGTGCTGGGGTCTGTTACACTGTATATAGATGTGCTGGGGTCTGTTACACTGTATATAGATGTGCTGGGGTCTGTTACACTGTATATAGATGTGCTGGGGTCTGTTACATAGTATATAGATGTACTGGGGTCTGTTACACTGTATATAGATGTGCTGGGGTCTGTTACATTGTATATAGATGTACTGGGGTCTGTTACACTGTATATAGATGTGCTGGGGGTCTGTTACATTGTATATAGATGTGCTGGGGTCTGTTACATTGTATATAGATGTGCTGGGGGTCTGTTACATTGTATATAGATGTACTGGGGTCTGTTACATTGTATATAGATGTGCTGGGGTCTGTTACATTGTATATAGATGTGCTGGGGTCTGTTACATTGTATATAGATGTGCTGGGGGTCTGTTACATTGTATATAGATGTACTGGGGTCTGTTACATTGTATATAGATGTGCTGGGGTCTGTTACATTGTATATAGATGTGCTGGGGTCTGTTACATTGTATATAGATGTACTGGGGTCTGTTACACTGTATATAGATGTGCTGGGGTCTGTTACATTGTATATAGATGTACTGGGGGTCTGTTACATTGTATATAGATGTGCTGGGGTCTGTTACATTGTATATAGATGTGCTGGGGTCTGTTACATTGTATATAGATGTACTGGGGTCTGTTACACTGTATATAGATGTGCTGGGGTCTGTTACATTGTATATAGATGTGCTGGGGTCTGTTACATTGTATATAGATGTGCTGGGGTCTGTTACATTGTATATAGATGTGCTGGGGGTCTGTTACATTGTATATAGATGTGCTGGGGTCTGTTACACTGTATATAGATGTGCTGGGGGTCTGTTACATTGTATATAGATGTGCTGGGGGTCTGTTACACTGTATATAGATGTGCTGGGGGTCTGTTACACTGTATATAGATGTGCTGGGGGTCTGTTACATTGTATATAGATGTACTGGGGTCTGTTACATTGTATATAGATGTGCTGGGGTCTGTTACATTGTATATAGATGTGCTGGGGGTCTGTTACATTGTATATAGATGTGCTGGGGGTCTGTTACATTGTATATAGATGTGCTGGGGTCTGTTACATTGTATATAGATGTGCTGGGGTCTGTTACATTGTATATAGATGTGCTGGGGTCTGTTACATTGTATATAGATGTGCTGGGGGTCTGTTACATTGTATATAGATGTGCTGGGGTCTGTTACACTGTATATAGATGTGCTGGGGTCTGTTACATTGTATATAGATGTGCTGGGGTCTGTTACATTGTATATAGATGTGCTGGGGTCTGTTACATTGTATATAGATGTGCTGGGGTCTGTTACATTGTATATAGATGTGCTGGGGTCTGTTACATTGTATATAGATGTGCTGGGGGTCTGTTACACTGTATATAGATGTGCTGGGGTCTGTTACATTGTATATAGATGTGCTGGGGGTCTGTTACACTGTATATAGATGTGCTGGGTCTGTTACATTGTATATAGATGTACTGGGGTCTGTTACACTGTATATAGATGTGCTGGGGTCTGTTACATTGTATATAGATGTGCTGGGGTCTGTTACATTGTATATAGATGTGCTGGGGTCTGTTACACTGTATATAGATGTGCTGGGGTCTGTTACACTGTATATAGATGTGCTGGGGTCTGTTACATAGTATATAGATGTGCTGGGGTCTGTTACATTGTATATAGATGTGCTGGGGTCTGTTACATTGTATATAGATGTGCTGGGGTCTGTTACACTGTATATAGATGTGCTGGGGTCTGTTACATTGTATATAGATGTGCTGGGCTCTGTTACATTGTATATAGATGTGCTGGGGTCTGTTACATTGTATATAGATGTGCTGGGGGTCTGTTACACTGTATATAGATGTGCTGGGGGTCTGTTACACTGTATATAGATGTGCTGGGGGTCTGTTACATTGTATATAGATGTGCTGGGGGTCTGTTACATTGTATATAGATGTGCTGGGGGTCTGTTACATTGTATATAGATGTGCTGGGGTCTGTTACATTGTATATAGATGTGCTGGGGTCTGTTACATTGTATATAGATGTGCTGGGGGTCTGTTACATTGTATATAGATGTGCTGGGGTCTGTTACACTGTATATAGATGTGCTGGGGGTCTGTTACACTGTATATAGATGTGCTGGGGTCTGTTACATTGTATATAGATGTGCTGGGGGTCTGTTACATTGTATATAGATGTGCTGGGGTCTGTTACACTGTATATAGATGTGCTGGGGTCTGTTACATTGTATATAGATGTGCTGGGGTCTGTTACATTGTATATAGATGTGCTGGGGGTCTGTTACATTGTATATAGATGTGCTGGGGTCTGTTACACTGTATATAGATGTGCTGGGGTCTGTTACACTGTATATAGATGTGCTGGGGTCTGTTACACTGTATATAGATGTGCTGGGGTCTGTTACATTGTATATAGATGTGCTGGGGTCTGTTACATTGTATATAGATGTGCTGGGGTCTGTTACACTGTATATAGATGTGCTGGGGTCTGTTACATTGTATATAGATGTACTGGGGTCTGTTACACTGTATATAGATGTGCTGGGGGTCTGTTACATTGTATATAGATGTACTGGGGTCTGTTACATTGTATATAGATGTGCTGGGGTCTGTTACACTGTATATAGATGTGCTGGGGTCTGTTACACTGTATATAGATGGGCTGGGGTCTGTTACATTGTATATAGATGTGCTGGGGGTCTGTTACATTGTATATAGATGTGCTGGGGTCTGTTACACTGTATATAGATGTGCTGGGGTCTGTTACATTGTATATAGATGTGCTGGGGTCTGTTACACTGTATATAGATGTGCTGGGGGTCTGTTACACTGTATATAGATGTGCTGGGGTCTGTTACACTGTATATAGATGTGCTGGGGTCTGTTACACTGTATATAGATGTGCTGGGGGTCTGTTACATTGTATATAGATGTGCTGGGGGTCTGTTACATTGTATATAGATGTACTGGGGTCTGTTACACTGTATATAGATGTGCTGGGGTCTGTTACACTGTATATAGATGTGCTGGGGTCTGTTACACTGTATATAGATGTGCTGGGGTCTGTTACATTGTATATAGATGTACTGGGGTCTGTTACACTGTATATAGATGTGCTGGGGTCTGTTACACTGTATATAGATGTGCTGGGGTCTGTTACATTGTATATAGATGTACTGGGGTCTGTTACACTGTATATAGATGTACTGGGGTCTGTTACATTGTATATAGATGTGCTGGGGGTCTGTTACATTGTATATAGATGTGCTGGGGGTCTGTTACATTGTATATAGATGTGCTGGGCGTCTGTTACACTGTATATAGATGTACTGGGGTCTGTTACATTGTATATAGATGTGCTGGGGTCTGTTACACTGTATATAGATGTACTGGGGTCTGTTACATTGTATATATATGTGCTGGGGTCTGTTACACTGTATATAGATGTGCTGGGGGTCTGTTACATTGTATATAGATGTGCTGGGGGTCTGTTACATTGTATATAGATGTGCTGGGGTCTGTTACATTGTATATAGATGTGCTGGGGTCTGTTACACTGTATATAGATGTGCTGGGGTCTGTTACATTGTATATAGATGTACTGGGGTCTGTTACATTGTATATAGATGTACTGGGGTCTGTTACATTGTATATAGATGTACTGGGGTCTGTTACATTGTATATAGATGTGCTGGGGGTCTGTTACACTGTATATAGATGTGCTGGGGTCTGTTACATTGTATATAGATGTGCTGGGGTCTGTTACACTGTATATAGATGTGCTGGGGGTCTGTTACATTGTATATAGATGTGCTGGGGGTCTGTTACATTGTATATAGATGTGCTGGGGTCTGTTACATTGTATATAGATGTGCTGGGGTCTGTTACACTGTATATAGATGTGCTGGGGTCTGTTACATTGTATATAGATGTGCTGGGGGTCTGTTACATTGTATATAGATGTACTGGGGTCTGTTACACTGTATATAGATGTGCTGGGGGTCTGTTACATTGTATATAGATGTGCTGGGGGTCTGTTACATTGTATATAGATGTACTGGGGTCTGTTACATTGTGTTTGGGGGGGGGGGGAGGAGGCGTCTTTACTTATTATGAAGATCTCGCTCTTCTTCCAGGTCAGATGATAAGTGGAGGTCCATGGGGGTCTTTGGGTTCCGGTTGCTGCGGGATTAAAAAAACAATCCACCTCAGGTTGCAGCTCCTCCATGTTTCGGTCTCTTAGGTTGCGGCTCCTCCATGTTTCGTTTGTGGCTCCTTTATGTTTCGGTTGCAGCTCCTCCATGTTTCATTTGCGGCTCCTCCATGTTTCATTTGCGGCTCCTCCATGTTGCGGCTCCTCCATGCTTCGGTTGCGGCTCCTCCATGTTTTGGTTGCGGCTCCTCCATGTTTTGGTTGCGGCTCCTCCATGTTTCTGTTGCGGCTCCTCCATGTTTTGGTTGCGGCTCCTCCATGTTTTGGTTGCGGCTCCTCCATGTTTCGGTTGCGGCTCCTCCATGTTTCGGTTGCGGCTCCTCCATGTTTCGGTTGCGGCTCCTCCATGTTTCTCTCTCTCAGGTTGCGGCTCCTTCATGTTTTGTTTGCGGCTCTTCCATGGTTCGGTGGCGGCTCCTCCATGGTTTGGTGGCGGCTCCTCCATGGTTCGGTGGCGGCTCCTCCATGTTTTGGTTGCGGCTCCTCCATGTTTCGGTTGCGGTTCCTCCATGTTTCGGTTGCGGCTCCTCCATGTTTCGGTTGTGGCTCCTCCATGTTTCGGTTGCGGCTCCTCCATGTTTCTCTCTCTCAGGTTGCGGCTCCTCCATATTTCGGTTGCGGCTCCTCCATGTTTCTCTCTCTCAGGTTGCGGCTCCTTCATGTTTTGTTTGCGGCTCCTCCATGGTTCGGTTGCGGCTCCTCCATGGTTCGGTTGCGGCTCCTCCATGGTTCGGTCGCGGCTCCTCCATGGTTCGGTTGCGGCTCCTCCATGGTTCGGTTGCGGCTCCTCCATGGTTCGGTTGCGGCTCTTCCATGGTTCGGTTGCGGCTCCTCCATGGTTCGGTTGCGGCTCCTCCATGGTTCGGTTGCGGCTCCTCCATGGTTCGGTGTCGGCTCCTCCATGTTTCGGTCTCTTAGGTTGCGGCTCCTCCATGTTTCGGTTGCGGCTCCTCCATGTTTCGTTTGCGGCTCCTCCATGTTTCGGTGGCGGCTCCTCCATGTTTCGGTCTCTTAGGTTGCGGCTCCTCCATGTTTCGGTTGCGGCTCTTCCATGGTTCGGTTGCGGCTCCTCCATGTTTCGGTGGCGGCTCCTCCATGTTTCGGTGGCGGCTCCTCCATGTTTCGGTAGCGGCTCCTCCATGTTTCGGTTGCGGTTCCTCCATGTTTCGGTTGTGGCTCCTCCATGTTTCGGTTGTGGCTCCTCCATGTTTCGTTTGTGGCTCCTCCATGTTTCGGTTGTGGCTCCTCCATGTTTCGATGGCGGCTCCTCCATGTTTCGGTCTTTTAGGTTGCGGCTCCTCCATGTTTCGGTGGCGGCTCCTCCATGTTTCGGTCTCTTAGGTTGCGGCTCCTTCATGGTTTCGGTTGTGGCTCCTCCATGTTTCGATGGCGGCTCCTCCATGTTTCGGTCTCTTAGGTTGCGGCTCCTCCATGTTTCGGTTGTGGCTCCTCCATGGTTCGGTTGTGGCTCCTCCATGTTTCGGTTGTGGCTCCTCCATGTTTCGATGGCGGCTCCTCCATGTTTCGGTCTCTTAGGTTGCGGCTCCTCCATGTTTCGGTTGCGGCTCCTCCATGTTTCGGTTGTGGCTCCTCCATGTTTCGGTTGCGGCTCCTACATGTTTCGGTTGCGGCTCCTCCATGTTTCGATGGCGGCTCCTCCATGTTTCGGTCTCTTAGGTTGCGGCTCCTCCATGTTTCGGTTGCGGCTCCTCCATGTTTCGGTTGTGGCTCCTCCATGTTTCGGTTGCGGCTCCTACATGTTTCGGTTGCGGCTCCTCCATGTTTCGATGGCGGCTCCTCCATGTTTCGGTCTCTTAGGTTGCGGCTCCTCCATGTTTCGGTGGCGGCTCCTCCATGTTTCGGTCTCTTAGGTTGCGGCTCCTCCATGGTTCGGTTGCGGCTCCTCCATGTTTCGGTGGCGGCTCCTCCATGTTTCGGTCTCTTAGGTTGTGGCTCCTCCATGTTTCGGTGGCGGCTCCTCCATGTTTCGGTCTCTTAGGTTGCGGCTCCTCCATGGTTCGGTTGCGGCTCCTCCATGTTTCGGTGGCGGCTCCTCCGTGTTTCGGTCTCTTAGGTTGCGGCTCCTCCATGTTGCGGTTGCGGCTCCTCCATGTTTCGGTTGCGGCTCCTCCATGTTTCGGTTGCGGTTCCTCCATGTTTCGGTTGTGGTTCCTCCATGTTTCGGTTGCGGCTCCTCCATGTTTCGGTGGCGGCTCCTCCATGTTTCGGTCTCTTAGGTTGCGGCTCCTCCATGTTTCGGTTGCGGCTACTCCATGTTTCGGTTGCGGTTCCTCCATGTTTCGGTTGTGGCTCCTCCATGTTTCGTTGGCGGCTCCTCCATGTTTCGGTCTCTTAGGTTGCGGCTCCTCCATGTTTCTGTTGCGGCTCCTCCATGTTTCGGTTGCGGTTCCTCCATGTTTCGGTTGTGGCTCCTCCATGTTTCGGTGGCGGCTCCTCCATGTTTCGGTCTCTTAGGTTGCGGCTCCTCCATGTTTCGGTTGCGGCTCCTCCATGTTTCGGTTGCGGTTCCTCCATGTTTCGGTTGTGGCTCCTCCATGTTTCGGTCTCTTAGGTTGCGGCTCCTCCATGTTTCGGTTGCGGCTCCTCCATGTTTCGGTTGCGGCTCCTCCATGTTTCGGTTGCGGTTCCTCCATGTTTCGGTTGTGGCTCCTCCATGTTTCGTTGGCGGCTCCTCCATGTTTCGGTCTCTTAGGTTGCGGCTCCTCCATGTTTCGGTTGCGGCTCCTCCATGTTTCGGTTGCGGTTCCTCCATGTTTCGGTCTCTTAGGTTGCGGCTCCTCCATGGTTCGGTTGCGGCTACTCCATGTTTCGGTCTCTTAGGTTGCGGCTCCTCCATGGTTCGGTTGCGGCTCCTCCATGGTTCGGTTGCGGCTCCTCCATGTTTCGGTTGCGGCTCCTCCATGTTTCGCTTGCGGTTCCTCCATGTTTCGGTTGTGGCTCCTCCATGTTTCGGTCTCTTAGGTTGCGGCTCCTCCATGTTTCGGTTGCGGCTCCTCCATGTTTCGGTTGCGGTTCCTCCATGTTTCGGTTGTGGCTCCTCCATGTTTCGGTGGCGGCTCCTCCATGTTTCGGTCTCTTAGGTTGCGGCTCCTCCATGTTTCGGTTGCGGCTCCTCCATGTTTCGGTTGTGGCTCCTCCATGTTTCGTTGGCGGCTCCTCCATGTTTCGGTCTCTTAGGTTGCGGCTCCTCCATGTTTCGGTTGCGGCTCCTCCATGTTTCGGTTGCGGTTCCTCCATGTTTCGGTCTCTTAGGTTGCGGCTCCTCCATGGTTCGGTTGCGGCTCCTCCATGGTTCGGTTGCGGCTCCTCCATGTTTCGGTTGCGGCTCCTCCATGTTTCGCTTGCGGTTCCTCCATGTTTTGGTTGCGGTTCCTCCATGTTTCGGTTGTGGCTCCTCCATGTTTCGGTGGCGGCTCCTCCATGTTTCGGTCTCTTAGGTTGCGGCTCCTCCATGTTTCGGTTGCGGCTCCTCCATGTTTCGGTTGCGGTTCCTCCATGTTTCGGTTGTGGCTCCTCCATGTTTCGTTGGCGGCTCCTCCATGTTTCGGTCTCTTAGGTTGCGGCTCCTCCATGTTTCGGTTGCGGCTCCTCCATGTTTCGGTTGCGATTCCTCCATGTTTCGGTCTCTTAGGTTGCGGCTCCTCCATGGTTCGGTTGCGGCTCCTCCATGGTTCGGTTGCGGCTCCTCCATGTTTCGGTTGCGGCTCCTCCATGTTTCGGTTGCGGTTCCTCCATGTTTCAGTTGCGGCTCCTCCATGTTTCGGTTGCGGTTCCTCCATGTTTCGGTCTCTTAGGTTGCGGCTCCTCCATGGTTCGGTTGCGGCTCCTCCATGGTTCGGTTGCGGCTCCTCCAGCTCCGGCAGTGCACAGGTTAATCAGTATTTTCCGTCCGGTCCTGACAGGGAATGTTCCGGTGATGAGTTTTTCTATTAGTCGTGTGGGTTATGGAGTCGGAGCTTCGCTCTTTATTGCCCTTGTCTGTTGCAGAATAGATGGTCGTCATTATTGCGCTTTGTGCCGTCCAAGAAAACGCTGTTCTCTTTTTCTGCCAAACTGGCAATTAGTGTTCGGCGCGATCTGTGATTGGATCTGGACAGCGGCAACGATAAAAACGCGCAGGATGATGAAAATCAATTCTTACTTTGGTAACGAGAACATCAGGATTGTTAATTATGAATCTTCATTCAGTAGAGAAAAATCCCGTGTAGATTATTGATCGCTCCCCTTGACTCCCCCTAACTCCCTGCGCCCCCCCCCCCCCTCCACATGCTCCCTGGTGTCTAGTGGGTAATAATCCCATCCCTGGTGTCTAGTGGGTAATAATCCCATCCCTGGTGTCTGGTGGGTAATAATCACATCCCTGGTGGGTAATAATCACATCCCTGGAGTCTGGTGGGTAATAATCACATCCCTGGAGTCTAGTGGGTAATAATCCCATCCCTGGTGTCTGGTGGGTAATAATCACATCCCTGGTGGGTAATAATCACATCCCTGGAGTCTGGTGGGTAATAATCACATCCCTGGTGGGTAATAATCACATCCCTGGTGTCTGGTGGGTAATAATCACATCCCTGGAGTCTGGTGGGTAATAATCACATCCCTGGTGTCTGGTGGGTAATAATCACATCCCTGGAGTCTGGTGGGTAATAATCACATCCCTGGAGTCTGGTGGGTAATAATCACATCCCTGGTGGGTAATAATCACATCCCTGGAGTCTGGTGGGTAATAATCACATCCCTGGAGTCTGGTGGGTAATAATCACATCCCTGGTGTCTGGTGGGTAATAATCACATCCCTGGAGTCTGGTGGGTAATAATCACATCCCTGGTGTCTGGTGGGTAATAATCACATCCCTGGAGTCTGGTGGGTAATAATCACATCCCTGGTGTCTGGTGGGTAATAATCACATCCCTGGTGTCTGGTGGGTAATAATCACATCCCTGGTGTCTGGTGGGTAATAATCACATCCCTGGTGTCTGGTGGGTAATAATCACATCCCTGGTGTCTGGTGGGTAATAATCACATCCCTGGTGTCTAGTATCCCCGGTTCTCCTGGATTCGTTGACATGTTGGTGATGTATCCCCGGTTCTCCTGGATTCGGTGACATGTTGGTGATGTATCCCCGGTTCTCCTGGGTTCGGTGACATGTTGGTGATGTATCCCCGGTTCTCCTGGATTCGGTGACATGTTGGTGATGTATCCCCGGTTCTCCTGGGTTCGGTGACATGTTGCTGATGTATCCCTGGTTCTCCTGGGTTCGGTGACATGTTGGTGATGTATTCCTGGTTCTCCTGGGTTCGGTGACATGTTGGTGATGTATTCCCGGTTCTCCTGGATTCGATGACATGTTGGTGATGTATTCCTGGTTCTCCTGGGTTCGGTGACATGTTGGTGATGTATCCCTGGTTCTCCTGGGTTCGGTGACATGTTGGTGATGTATTCCTGGTTCTCCTGGGTTCGGTGACATGTTGGTGATGTATTCCTGGTTCTCCTGGGTTCGGTGACATGTTGGTGATGTATTCCTGGTTCTCCTGGGTTCGGTGACATGTTGGTGATGTATTCCCGGTTCTCCTGGATTCGATGACATGTTGGTGATGTATTCCTGGTTCTCCTGGGTTCGGTGACATGTTGGTGATGTATCCCTGGTTCTCCTGGGTTCGGTGACATGTTGGTGATGTATTCCCGGTTCTCCTGGGTTCGGTGACATGTTGGTGATGTATCCCTGGTTCTCCTGGGTTCGGTGACATGTTGGTGATGTATTCCTGGTTCTCCTGGGTTCGGTGACATGTTGCTGATGTATCCCCGGTTCTCCTGGATTCGGTGACATGTTGGTGATGTATTCCCGGTTCTCCTGGATTCGATGACATGTTGGTGATGCATTCCTGGTTCTCCTGGGTTCGGTGACATGTTGGTGATGTATCCCTGGTTCTCCTGGGTTCGGTGACATGTTGGTGATGTATCCCCGGTTCTCCTGGATTCGGTGACATGTTGGTGATGTATCCCTGGTTCTCCTGGATTCGGTGACATGTTGGTGATGTATTCCCGGTTCTCCTGGATTCGGTGACATGTTGGTGATGTATCCCCAGTTCTCCTGGATTCGGTGACATGTTGGTGATGTATTCCCGATTCTCCTGGGTTCGGTGACATGTTGGTGATGTATCCCTGGTTCTCCTGGATTCGGTGACCTGTTGCTGATGTATTCCCGGTTCTTCTGGATTCGGTGACATGTTGCTGATATATTCCTGGTTCTTCTGGATTCGGTGACATGTTGGTGATGTATCCCCGGTTCTCCTGGATTCGGTGACATGTTGGTGATGTATCCCCGGTTCTCCTGGGTTCGGTGACATGTTGGTGATGTATTCCTGGTTCTCCTGGATTCGGTGACATGTTGGTGATGTATTCCCGGTTCTCCTGGATTCGGTGACATGTTGGTGATGTATTCCTGGTTCTCCTGGATTCGGTGACATGTTGCTGATATATTCCTGGTTCTTCTGGATTCGGTGACATGTTGGTGATGTATCCCCGGTTCTCCTGGATTCGGTGACATGTTGGTGATGTATCCCCGGTTCTCCTGGATTCGGTGACATGTTGGTGATGTATCCCCGGTTCTCCTGGATTCGGTGACATGTTGGTGATGTATCCCCGGTTCTCCTGGATTCGGTGACATGTTGGTGATGTATTCCCGGTTCTCCTGGATTCGGTGACATGTTGGTGATGTATTCCCGGTTCTCCTGGATTCGGTGACATGTTGGTGTTGTATTCCCGATTCTCCTGGATTCGGTGACATGTTGGTGATGTATCCCCGGTTCTCCTGGATTCGGTGACATGTTGGTGATGTATTCCCGGTTCTCCTGGATTTGGTGACATGTTGGTGATGTATCCCCGGTTCTCCTGGATTCGGTGACATGTTGGTGATGTATTCCCGGTTCTCCTGGATTCGGTGACATGTTGGTGATGTATTCCCAGTTCTCCTGGATTCGGTGACATGTTGCTGATATATTCCCGGTTCTTCTGGATTCGGTGACATGTTGGTGATGTATTCCCAGTTCTCCTGGATTCGGTGACATGTTGCTGATGTATTCCCGGTTCTCCTGGATTCGGTGACATGTTGCTGATGTATTCCCGGTTCTCCTGGATTCGGTGACATGTTGGTGATGTATTCCCGGTTCTCCTGGATTCGATGACATGTTGGTGATGTATTCCTGGTTCTCCTGGGTTCGGTGACATGTTGGTGATGTATCCCTGGTTCTCCTGGGTTCGGTGACATGTTGGTGATGTATTCCCGGTTCTCCTGGGTTCGGTGACATGTTGGTGATGTATCCCTGGTTCTCCTGGGTTCGGTGACATGTTGGTGATGTATTCCTGGTTCTCCTGGGTTCGGTGACATGTTGCTGATGTATCCCCGGTTCTCCTGGATTCGGTGACATGTTGGTGATGTATTCCCGGTTCTCCTGGATTCGATGACATGTTGGTGATGCATTCCTGGTTCTCCTGGGTTCGGTGACATGTTGGTGATGTATCCCTGGTTCTCCTGGGTTCGGTGACATGTTGGTGATGTATCCCCGGTTCTCCTGGATTCGGTGACATGTTGGTGATGTATCCCTGGTTCTCCTGGATTCGGTGACATGTTGGTGATGTATTCCCGGTTCTCCTGGATTCGGTGACATGTTGGTGATGTATCCCCAGTTCTCCTGGATTCGGTGACATGTTGGTGATGTATTCCCGATTCTCCTGGGTTCGGTGACATGTTGGTGATGTATCCCTGGTTCTCCTGGATTCGGTGACCTGTTGCTGATGTATTCCCGGTTCTTCTGGATTCGGTGACATGTTGCTGATATATTCCTGGTTCTTCTGGATTCGGTGACATGTTGGTGATGTATCCCCGGTTCTCCTGGATTCGGTGACATGTTGGTGATGTATCCCCGGTTCTCCTGGGTTCGGTGACATGTTGGTGATGTATTCCTGGTTCTCCTGGATTCGGTGACATGTTGGTGATGTATTCCCGGTTCTCCTGGATTCGGTGACATGTTGGTGATGTATTCCTGGTTCTCCTGGATTCGGTGACATGTTGCTGATATATTCCTGGTTCTTCTGGATTCGGTGACATGTTGGTGATGTATCCCCGGTTCTCCTGGATTCGGTGACATGTTGGTGATGTATCCCCGGTTCTCCTGGATTCGGTGACATGTTGGTGATGTATCCCCGGTTCTCCTGGATTCGGTGACATGTTGGTGATGTATCCCCGGTTCTCCTGGATTCGGTGACATGTTGGTGATGTATTCCCGGTTCTCCTGGATTCGGTGACATGTTGGTGATGTATTCCCGGTTCTCCTGGATTCGGTGACATGTTGGTGTTGTATTCCCGATTCTCCTGGATTCGGTGACATGTTGGTGATGTATCCCCGGTTCTCCTGGATTCGGTGACATGTTGGTGATGTATTCCCGGTTCTCCTGGATTTGGTGACATGTTGGTGATGTATCCCCGGTTCTCCTGGATTCGGTGACATGTTGGTGATGTATTCCCGGTTCTCCTGGATTCGGTGACATGTTGGTGATGTATTCCCAGTTCTCCTGGATTCGGTGACATGTTGCTGATATATTCCCGGTTCTTCTGGATTCGGTGACATGTTGGTGATGTATTCCCAGTTCTCCTGGATTCGGTGACATGTTGCTGATGTATTCCCGGTTCTCCTGGATTCGGTGACATGTTGCTGATGTATTCCCGGTTCTCCTGGATTCGGTGACATGTTGGTGATATATTCCCGGTTCTTCTGGATTCGGTGACATGTTGGTGACGTATTCCCGGTTCTCCTGGATTCGGTGACATGTTGGTGATGTATCCCCGGTTCTCCTGGGTTCGGTGACATGTTGCTGATATATTCCCGGTTCTTCTGGGTAATAATCACATCCCTGGTGTCTGGTGGGTAATAATCACATCCCTGGTGTCTGGTGGGTAATAATCACATCCCTGGTGTCTAGTATCCCCGGTTCTCCTGGATTCGTTGACATGTTGGTGATGTATCCCCGGTTCTCCTGGATTCGGTGACATGTTGGTGATGTATCCCCGGTTCTCCTGGATTCGGTGACATGTTGGTGATGTATCCCTGGTTCTCCTGGGTTCGGTGACATGTTGGTGATGTATCCCTGGTTCTCCTGGATTCGGTGACATGTTGCTGATGTATCCCTGGTTCTCCTGGGTTCGGTGACATGTTGGTGATGTATTCCCGATTCTCCTGGGTTCGGTGACATGTTGGTGATGTATTCCTGGTTCTCCTGGGTTCGGTGACATGTTGGTGATGTATGCCTGGTTCTCCTGGATTCGGTGACATGTTGGTGATGTATCCCCGGTTCTCCTGGATTCGGTGACATGTTGGTGATGTATTCCCGGTTCTCCTGGGTTCGGTGACATGTTGGTGATGTATTCCTGGTTCTCCTGGGTTCGGTGACATGTTGGTGATGTATCCCTGGTTCTCCTGGATTCGGTGACATGTTGCTGATGTATCCCTGGTTCTCCTGGGTTCGGTGACATGTTGGTGATGTATCCCCGGTTCTCCTGGATTCGGTGACATGTTGGTGATGTATTCCCGGTTCTCCTGGATTCGGTGACATGTTGCTGATGTATCCCTGGTTCTCCTGGGTTTGGTGACATGTTGGTGATGTATTCCCGGTTCTCCTGGATTCGGTGACATGTTGGTGATGTATTCCTGGTTCTCCTGGGTTCGGTGACATGTTGGTGATGTATCCCTGGTTCTCCTGGGTTCGGTGACATGTTGGTGATGTATCCCCGGTTCTCCTGGATTCGGTGACATGTTGGTGATGTATCCCCGGTTCTTCTGGATTCGGTGACATGTTGGTGATGTATCCCCGGTTCTCCTGGATTCGGTGACATGTTGGTGATCTATCCCCGGTTCTTCTGGATTCGGTGACATGTTGGTGATGTATCCCTCGTTCTCCTGGGTTCGGTGACATGTTGGTGATGTATCCCCGGTTCTCCTGGATTCGGTGACATGTTGGTGATGTATCCCTGGTTCTCCTGGGTTCGGTGGCATGTTGGTGATGTATCCCCGGTTCTCCTGGATTCGGTGACATGTTGCTGATGTATCCCTGTTTCTTCTGGATTCGGTGACATGTTGGTGATGTATTCCCGGTTCTCCTGGATTCGGTGACATGTTGCTGATGTATCCCCGGTTCTTCTGGATTCGGTGACATGTTGGTGATGTATTCCCGGTTCTCCTGGATTCGGTGACATGTTGCTGATGTATCCCTGGTTCTCCTGGGTTCGGTGACATGTTGCTGATGTATCCCCGGTTCTTCTGGATTCGGTGACATGTTGGTGATGTATTCCCGGTTCTCCTGGATTCGGTGACATGTTGCTGATGTATCCCCGGTTCTTCTGGATTCGGTGACATGTTGGTGATGTATTCCCGGTTCTCCTGGATTCGGTGACATGTTGCTGATGTATCCCCGGTTCTTCTGGATTCGGTGACATGTTGGTGACGTATTCCCGGTTCTCCTGGATTCGGTGACATGTTGCTGATGTATCCCTGGTTCTCCTGGGTTCGTTGACTGGTTCTCCTGGATTCGGTGACATGTTGGTGATGTATCCCCGGTTCTCCTGGATTCGGTGACATGTTGGTGATGTATCCCCGGTTCTTCTGGATTCGGTGACATGTTGGTGATGTATCCCCGGTTCTTCTGGATTCGGTGACATGTTGGTGATGTATTCCCGGTTCTCCTGGATTCGGTGACATGTTGCTGATGTATTCCTGGTTCTCCTTGATTCGGTGTCATGCTGGTGACTTGTTCTTGGCGCAGAGACGGAGGCGGCGGAGAACTAGAACATCGGGGGAAAATATTGGCGACATCTTCAGGAAATGAGTTGTGATGGCGGAGCGTGGCTCTGCGCCTATAATTTACTCCAAACTAATTAAAGCCATTATTGGAGCGGCACCTGCGTGGTGCACATCTCCACGTCGGCAGCAGGATGGCAGGTGCCGCAAATTTCCTCTGCGGGTGGTTAAAATGGCCTCCGCTGTTTACAGCCGTCAGAAACAATGGCCGTTACCATGGAAACGGATGGGATATAACTGAGTGAAACCGGTAAATACAGAAAAACAGATGGGACAAAGATAAACAAGATGAAACCACGAAGAAAATAGTCACCAAATGTTCATAATCATCACTATCAGAATCATCAATCATCAGCAATATCATCATCAATATATCCACCATAATCATCATCAATATCATCATCATTCATCATCAGCAATATCCTCATCAATCATCAGCAATATCATCATCAATATATCCACCATAATCATCATCATCATCAATATCATCATCATCATTCATCATCAGCAATATCCTCATCAATCATCAGCAATATCATCATCAATATATCCACCATAATCATCATCATCATCATCAATGTCATCATCATTCATCATCAGCAATATCCTCATCAATCATCAGCAATATCATCATCAATATATCCACCATAATCATCATCAATATCATCATCATTCATCATCAGCAATATCATCATCAATATATCCACCATAATCATCATCATCATCAATGTCATCATCATTCATCATCAGCAATATCCTCATCAATCATCAGCAATATCATCATCAATATATCCACCATAATCATCATCATCATCATCATCAATATCATCATCATCATTCATCATCAGCAATATCCCTCATCAATCATCAGCAATATGTTCACCAATATATCCACAATCATCTTTAATCATCATCATTCATCATCAATCATCAATATAATCATCATCCATAATCATCATCAATCAATCATCATCATCAATCATCATCATCAATATCATTCATCATCATCAATATCATCATCAATATCATTCATCATCAATCCATCCATCGATTATCCTATCCTATAATCACCCCTGGTGTTTCCCTCCATCACATCATTCCCACCTATTTGATTAGAGGTCCAGTCACTGGGACGTCCCCTAATCAACAGAAGGAGGGTCTACTGGTGAAGGGGATGAATGGTGCGGGGGGCTCTATGGTCACTCAGAGGTCAAGGAACACCAGCTCTGGTGGTCAGGTGACAACGATCAGATACGTATCTTCTGAGGTGTTTGGGGACCTGTGAGGAGCTGAAGAGAAGTGGTGGGGTCTCTGTAGTGATGGTGGGGTCTCTATAGTGGTGGGGGGGTGTCTCTATAGTAGTGGTGGGGGGGTCTCTATAGTGGATGGGGGTTCTCTATAGTGGTGAGGGGGTTCTCGGTAGTGATGGTGGGGTCTCTATAGTGGTGGTGGGGTCTCTATAGTGGTGGTGGGGTCTCTATAGTGGTGGGGGGGGGGGTCTCTATAGTGGTGGTGGGGTCTCTATAGTTATGGTGGGGTCTCTATAGTGGGGGGGTCTCTATAGTAGTGGTGGGGGGGTCTCTATAGTGGTGAGGGGGTTCTCGGTAGTGATGGTGGGGTCTCTATAGTGGTGGGGTCTCTATAGTAGTGGTTGGGGGGGTCTCTATAGTGGTGGGGGGTCTCTATAGTGGTGAGGGGGTTCTCGGTAGTGGTGGTGGGGGTTCTCTATAGTGGTGGGGTCTCTATAGTGGTGGGGGTTCTCTATAGTGGATGGGGGGTTCTTCCAGATGGTCCTGACAGAAGACTCCTCCATATTCCCAGCAGCTCCAGGGTTCCTCCAGATGGTCCTGACAGAAGACTCCTCCATATTCCCAGCAGCTCCAGGGTTCCTCCAGATGGTCCTGACAGAAGACTCCTCCATATTCCCAGCAGCTCCAGGGTTCCTCAGGCTCCTCCCTATTCCCAGCAGATCCAGGGTTCCTCGGGCTCCTCCATATTCCCAGCAGCTCCAGGGTTCCTCGGGTTCCTCCATATTCCCAGCAGCTCCAGGGTTCCTCAGGCTCCTCCATATTCCCAGCAGATCCAGGGTTCCTCCAGATGGTCCTGACAGATGACTCCTCCATATTCCCAGCAGATCCAGGGTTCCTCGGGCTCCTCCATATTCCCAGCAGATCCAGGGTTCCTCGGGCTCCTCCATATTCCCAGCAGATCCAGGGTTCCTCCAGATGGTCCTGACAGATGACTCCTCCATATTCCCAGCAGATCCAGGGTTCCTCGGGTTCCTCCATATTCCCAGCAGCTCCAGTGTTCCTCAGGCTCCTCCATATTCCCAGCAGATCCAGGGTTCCTCAGGATCCTCTATATTCCCAGCAGATCCAGGGTTCCTCGGGCTCCTCCATATTCCCAGCAGATCCAGGGTTCCTCGGGCTCCTCCATATTCCTAGCAGATCCAGGGTTCCTCGAGCTCCTCAATATTCCCAGCAGGTCCAGGGTTCCTCCAGATGGTCCTGACAGAAGACTCCTCCATATTCCCAGCAGATCCAGGGTTCTTCTGGCTCCTCCATATTCCCAGCAGATCCAGGGTTCCTTGGGTTCCTCCATATTCCCAGCAGCTCCAGGGTTCCTCGGGCTCCTCCATATTCCCAGCAGATCCAGGGTTCCTCGGGCTCCTCCATATTCCCAGCAGATCCAGAGTTCCTCGGGATCCTCTATATTTCCAGCAGATCCAGGGTTCCTCGGGCTCCTCCATATTCCCAGCAGATCCAGGGTTCCTCCAGATGGTCCTGACAGATGACTCCTCCATATTCCCAGCAGCTCCAGGGTTCCTCGGGCTCCTCCATATTCCCAGCAGATCCAGGGTTCCTCGGGCTCCTCCATATTCCCAGCAGATCCAGAGTTCCTCGGGCTCCTCCATATTCCCAGCAGATCCAGGGTTCCTCGGGCTCCTCCATATTCCCAGCAGATCCAGGGTTCCTCAAGCTCCTTCTTTCCGATCATATTCCTAGCGGCTCTGAGGCCAGATCTGGATACCCCAGGATAGACCTGACCGTCACCGTTTATCCAGTGAAGATGTGTGGAGCATTTTCGCCAGAGCCAGATTCATGTGTCATCTCCAACCGGACAAACCAGGTTTTACCGGGCCGGTAAACTTCTATGTGAGTCTTTATATCCCATTAAGTGGTCCTCTCCATCCAGTGAGCTGTAAAGTCGGGGAGCGCGGTGTGGAGGAGCCTCAGTATTAATCTGTTCCTTCTCTGCCTTGCGGGAGGTCACATTACAAACTGCTCTGTTTATAATGGGATTTAGAGTATTGGGCTAGAAGCTGCTCCCGCGGCGGCATCACAACTCCGATAGACATCTCCTTCTCTTGAACTTCACTCCGGCTATTAATGTCGCCGTCTTATCCTGTGGCACAAAGATCTGCCGCACTAGAAGTGTCAAGCGCCATAATCCTATAGAGGTGAGTGGAGATACCATCGGCGAGCAGAGGATTAGTGTCCGCGTTCAGGACGCGGGGGGCGCCGCTCCTCAAATCACTTGTGGGTTAATGCAGCTGACGAGACGCAGGCAACTATTTATCACGTCAGTAGCAGCATTAATATAAAATACAGAGTGTATTACCAGAGCAGCGAGCGACGCTGATGAATGTGCGCGCTCACTTATTAAACTTCCCCGTTTTTACGGTTATGGACGCCGGTTCTTGATGAAAAGAGAAGCGCTCAGCGTGGCGCCGCTGCTATTGAAGCCACTAATCAAATTATTTTTATATCAGAAATTAAAGCAGCTCTTGTAATCCCCCCGTGAGCGCCACGCTTAATCTCTGTGCACGCCGCATTATTCGCAGAAATCGACTTTTATGGAAGTTATAAATGCTGAAATTGGATTAGTAGTTATTACTGCTGCTAAGAAGGAAGGCCACTCAGTGCCACGCTGAGATAAGGGGCCACTGGCCCCATGTACACCCCGAGGAGCTGAGGAACCTCACCCCGAGGAGCTGAAACTGAGGAACCTCACCCGAGGAGCGGACACTGAGGAACCTCACCCCGAGGAGCAGACACTGAGGAAACCTCACCCCGAGGAGCAGACACTGAGGAAACCTCACCCCGAGGAGCAGACACTGAGGAAACCTCACCCCGAGGAGCAGACACTGAGGAAACCTCACCCCGAGGAGCAGACACTGAGGAAACCTCACCCCGAGGAGCAGACACTCCTCATCCTTTCTGGATGAGCTCAAAGAAAGTCATGTCTCAGATAACCTGAGGAAAGGAAGGGATCCCTGTACAGTTCACTATGGACCATCCCCGTACATGACCTGGTCAGATGGATCCAGATCTCTATGGAGAAACATGGCCTGGTCAGATGGATCCAGATCTCTATAGAGAAACATGGTCTGGTCAGATGGATCCAGATCTCTATAGAGAAACATGGCCTGGTCAGATGGATCCAGATCTCTATAGAGAAACATGGCCTGGTCAGATGGATCCAGATCTCTATAAAGAAACATGTCCTGGTCAGATGGATCCAGATCTCTATAAAGAAACATGTCCTGGTCAGATGGATCCAGATCTCTATAGAGAAACATGTCCTGGTCAGATGGATCCGGATCTATATAGAGAAACATGTCCTGGTCAGATGGATCCCGATCTCTATAGAGAAACATGTCCTGGTCAGATGGATCTAGATCTCTATAGAGAAATATGTCCTGGTAAGATGGATCCACATCTCTGTAGAGAAACATGGTCTGGTTAGATGGATCCAGATCTCTATAGAGAAACATGTCCTGGTCAGATGGATCCAGATTTCTATAGAGAACCATGACCTGGTCAGATGTATCCAGGTCTCTATAAAGAAACATGTCCTGGTCAGATGGATCCAGATCTCTATGGAGAAACATGGCCTGGTCAGATGGATCCAGATTTCTATAGAGAACCATGGCCTGGTCAGATGGATCCAGATCTCTATAGAGAAACATGGCCTGGTCAGATGGATCCAGATTTCTATAGAGAACCATGTCCTGGTCAGATGGATCCAGGTCTCTATAGAGAAACATGTCCTGGTCAGATGGATCCAGATCTCTATAGAGAAACATGACCTGGTCAGATGGATCCAGATCTCTATAGAGAAACATGGCCTGGTCAGATGGATCCAGATCTCTATAGAGAAACATGGCCTGGTCAGATGGATCCAGATCTCTATGGAGAAACATGGCCTGGTCAGATGGATCCAGGTCTCTATAAAGAAACATGTCCTGGTCAGATGGATCCAGATCTCTATAGAGAAACGTGTCCTGGTCAGATGGATCCAGATCTCTATAGAGAAACGTGGCCTGGTCAGATGGATCCAGATTTCTATAGAGAACCATGACCTGGTCAGATGGATCCAGGTCTCTATAAAGAAACATGTCCTGGTCAGATGGATCCAGATCTCTATGGAGAAACATGGCCTGGTCAGATGGATCCAGATTTCTATAGAGAACCATGGCCTGGTCAGATGGATCCAGATTTCTATAGAGAAACATGTCCTGGTCAGATGGATCCAGATCTCTATAGAGAAACATGGCCTGGTCAGATGGATCCAGATCTCTATAGAGAAACATGGCCTGGTCAGATGGATCCAGATCTCTATAGAGAAACATGGCCTGGTCAGATGGATCCCGATCTCTATACAGAAACATGGCCTGGTCAGATGGATCCAGATCTCTATAGAGATACACGACCTGGTCAGATGGATCCAGATCTCTATAGAGAAACATGACCTGGTCAGATGGATCCACATCTCTATAGAGAAACATGGTCTGGTCAGATGGATCCAGATTTCTATACAGAACCATGTCCTGGTCAGATGGATCCAGGTCTCTATAGAGAAACATGTCCTGGTCAGATGGATCCAGATCTCTATAGAGAAACATGACCTGGTCAGATGGATCCAGATCTCTATAGAGAAACATGGCCTGGTCAGATGGATCCAGATCTCTATAGAGAAACATGGCCTGGTCAGATGGATCCCGATCTCTATAGAGAAACATGGCCTGGTCAGATGGATCCAGATCTCTATAGAGATACACGACCTGGTCAGATGGATCCAGATCTCTATAGAGAAACATGACCTGGTCAGATGGATCCACATCTCTATAGAGAAACATGGTCTGGTCAGATGGATCCAGATCTCTATAGAGAAACATGTCCGGGTCAGATGGATCCAGATCTCTATAGAGAAACAAGGCCTGGTCAGATGGATCCAGATCTCTATAGAGAAACATGTCCTGGTCAGATGGATCTAGATCTCTATAAAGAAATATGTCCTGGTAAGATGGATCCACATCTCTGTAGAGAAACGTGACCTGGTCAGATGGATCCAGGTCTCTATAAAGAAACATGTGCTGGTCAGATGGATCCAGATCTCTATGGAGAAACATGGCCTGGTCAGATGGATCCAGATCTCTATAGAGAAACATGTCCTGGTCAGATGGATCCAGGTCTCTATAGAGAAACATGACCTGGTCAGATGGATCCAGATCTCTATAGAGAAACATGACCTGGTCAGATGGATCAAGATCTCTATAGAGAAACATGGCCTGGTCAGATGGATCCAGATCTCTATAGAGAAACATGGCCTGGTCAGATGGATCCAGGTCTCTATAGAGAAACATGGCCTGGTCAGATGGATCCAGGTCTCTATAGAGAAACATGGCCTGGTCAGATGGATCCAGATCTTTATAGAGAAACATGACCTGGTCAGATGGATCCAGATCTCTATAGAGAAACATGACCTGGTCAGATGGATCCAGATCTCTATAGAGAAACATGTCCTGGTCAGATGGATCCAGATCTCTATAGAGAAACATGGCCTGGTCAGATGGATCCAGATCTCTATAAAGAAACATGACCTGGTCAGATGGATCCAAATCTCTATAGAGAAACATGGCCTGGTCAGATGGATCCAGATCTCTATAGAGAAACGTGGCCTGGTCAGATGGATCCAGATTTCTATAGAGAACCATGACCTGGTCAGATGTATCCAGGTCTCTATAAAGAAACATATCCTGGTCAGATGGATCCAGATCTCAATGGAGAAACATGGCCTGGTCAGATGGATCCAGATTTCTATAGAGAACCATGGCCTGGTCAGATGGATCCAGATCTCTATAGAGAAACATGGCCTGGTCAGATGGATCCAGATTTCTATAGAGAACCATGTCCTGGTCAGATGGATCCAGGTCTCTATAGAGAAACATGGCCTGGTCAGATGGATCCAGATCTCTATAGAGAAACATGGCCTGGTCAGATGGATCCAGATCTCTATAGAGAAACATGGCCTGGTCAGATGGATCCAGATCTCTATAGAGAAACATGGCCTGGTCAGATGGATCCAGATCTCTATGGAGAAACATGGCCTGGTCAGATGGATCCAGGTCTCTATAAAGAAACATGTCCTGGTCAGATGGATCCAGATCTCTATAGAGAAATGTGTCCTGGTCAGATGGATCCAGATCTCTATAGAGAAACGTGGCCTGGTCAGATGGATCCAGATTTCTATAGAGAACCATGACCTGGTCAGATGGATCCAGGTCTCTATAAAGAAACATGTGCTGGTCAGATGGATCCAGATCTCTATGGAGAAACATGGCCTGGTCAGATGGATCCAGATCTCTATAGAGAAACATGGCCTGGTCAGATGGATCCAGGTCTCTATAGAGAAACATGGCCTGGTCAGATGGATCCAGGTCTCTATAGAGAAACATGTCCTGGTCAGATGGATCCAAATCTCTATAGAGAAACATGGCCTGGTCAGATGGATCCAGATCTCTATAGAGAAACGTGGCCTGGTCAGATGGATCCAGATTTCTATAGAGAACCATGACCTGGTCAGATGTATCCAGGTCTCTATAAAGAAACATGTCCTGGTCAGATGGATCCAGATCTCAATGGAGAAACATGGCCTGGTCAGATGGATCCAGATTTCTATAGTGAACCATGGCCTGGTCAGATGGATCCAGATCTCTATAGAGAAACATGGCCTGGTCAGATGGATCCAGATTTCTATAGAGAACCATGTCCTGGTCAGATGGATCCAGGTCTCTATAGAGAAACATGTCCTGGTCAGATGGATCCAGATCTCTATAGAGAAACATGACCTGGTCAGATGGATCCAGATCTCTATAGAGAAACATGGCCTGGTCAGATGGATCCCGATCTCTATAGAGAAACATGACCTGGTCAGATGGATCTAGATCTCTGTAAAGAAACATGTCCTGGTCAGATGGATCCAGATCTCTATAGAGAAACATGGCCTGGTCAGATGGATCCAGATCTCTATAGAGAAACATGACCTGGTCAGATGGATCCAGATCTCTATAGAGAAACATGGCCTGGTCAGATGGATCCAGATCTCTATAGAGAAACATGACCTGGTCAGATGGATCTAGATCTCTTTAAAGAAACATGTCCTGGTCAGATGGATCCAGATCTCTATAGAGAAACATGGCCTGGTCAGATGGATCCAGATCTCTATAGAGAAACATGACCTGGTCAGATGGATCCAGATCTCTATAGAGAAACATGGCCGGGTCAGATGGATCCAGATCTCTATAGAGAACCATGTCCTGGTCAGATGGATCCAGGTCTCTATAAAGAAACATGTCCTGGTCAGATGGATCCAGATCTCTATAGAGAAACATGTCCTGGTCAGATGGATCCAGATCTCTATAGAGAAACATGGCCTGGTCAGATGGATCCCGATCTCTATAAAGAAACATGTCCTGGTCAGATGGATCCAGATCTCTATAGAGAAACATGTCCTGGTCAGATGGATCCAGATCTCTATAGAGAAACGTGGCCTGGTCAGATGGATCCAGATCTCTATAGAGAAACGTGGCCTGGTCAGATGGATCCAGATCTCTATAGAGAAACGTGGCCTGGTCAGATGGATCCAGATCTCTATAGAGAAACATGACCCGGTCAGATGGATCCAGATCTCTATAGAGAAACATGGCCCGGTCAGATGGATCCAGGTCTCTATAGAGAAACATGGCCCGGTCAGATGGATCCAGATCTCTATAGAGAAACATGTCCTGGTCAGATGGATCCAGATCTCTATAGAGAAACATGGCCTGGTCAGATGGATCCAGATCTCTATAGAGAAACATGGCCTGGTCAGATGATCCAGATCTCTTTAGAGAAACATGACCTGGTCAGATGGATCCAGATCTCTATAGAGAAACAAGTCCTGGTCAGATGGATCCAGATCTCTATAGAGAAACATGGCCTGGTCAGATGGATCCAGATCTCTATAGAGAAACATGGCCTGGTCAGATGGATCCAGATCTCTATAGAGAAACATGGCCTGGTCAGATGGATCCAGATCTCTATAGAGAAACATGACCTGGTCAGATGGATCCAGATCTCTACAGAGAATCATGACCTGGTCAGATGGATCCAGATCTCTATAGAGAAACATGTCCTGGTCAGATGGATCCAGATCTCTATGGAGAAACATGGTCTGGTCAGATGGATCCAGATCTCTATAGAGAAACATGGCCTGGTCAGATGGATCCAGATTTCTATAGAGAACCATGTCCTGGTCAGATGGATCCAGGTCTCTATAGAGAAACATGACCTGGTCAGATGGATCCAGGTCTCTATAGAGAAACATGGCCTGGTCAGATGGATCCAGATCTCTATAGAGAAACATGGCCTGGTCAGATGGATCCAGATTTCTATAGAGAACCATTGCCTGGTCAGATGGATCCAGATCTCTATAGAGAAACATGGCCTGGTCAGATGGATCCAGATTTCTATAGAGAAACATGTCCTGGTCAGATGGATCCAGATCTCTATAGAGAAACATGACCTGGTCAGATGGATCCAGGTCTCTATAGAGAAACATGTCCTGGTCAGATGGATCCAGATCTCTATAGAGAAACATGACCTGGTCAGATGGATCCAGATCTCTATAGAGAAACATGGCCTGGTCAGATGGATCCAGATCTCTATAGAGAAACACGACCTGGTCAGATGGATCCAGATCTCTATAGAGAAACACGGCCTGGTCAGATGGATCCAGGTCTCTATAGAGAAACATGGCCTGGTCAGATGGATCCAGATCTCTATAGAGAAACATGACCTGGTCAGATGGATCCAGATCTCTATAGAGAAACATGGCCTGGTCAGATGGATCCAGATCTCTATAGAGAAACATGACCTGGTCAGATGGATCCAGATCTCTATAGAGAAACATGACCTGGTCAGATGGATCCAGGTCTCTATATAGAAACATGGCCTGGTCAGATGGATCCAGATCTCTATAGAGAAACATGGCCTGGTCAGATGGATCCAGATCTCTATAGAGAAACATGGCCTGGTCAGATGGATCCAGATCTCTATAGAGAAACATGGCCTGGTCAGATTGATCCAGATCACTAGAGAGAAACATGTCCTGGTCAGATGGATCCAGATCTCTATGGAGAAACATGGTCTGGTCAGATGGATCCAGATCTCTATAGAGAAACATGGCCTGGTCAGATAGATCCAGATCACTAGAGAGAAACATGGCCTGGTCAACTGGATCCAGATCTCTATAGAGAAACATGTCCTGATCAGATGGATCCAGATCTCTATAGAGAAACATGGCCTGGTCAGATGGATCCAGATCTCTATAGAGAAACATGACCTGGTCAGATGGATCCCGATCTCTATAGAGAAACATGGCCTGGTCAGATTGATCCAGATCACTAGAGAGAAACATGGCCTGGTCAGATGGATCCAGGTCTCTATAGAGAAACATGTCCTGGTCAGATGGATCCAGATCTCTATAGAGAAACATGGCCTGGTCAGATTGATCCAGATCACTAGAGAGAAACATGGCCTGGTCAGATGGATCCAGGTCTCTATAGAGAAACATGTCCTGGTCAGATGAATCCAGATCTCTATAGAGAAACATGTCCTGGTCAGATGAATCCAGATCTCTATAGAGAAACATGGCCTGGTCAGATTGATCCAGATCACTAGAGAGAAACATGGCCTGGTCAGATGGATCCAGATCTCTATAGAGAAACGTGGCCTGGTCAGATGGATCCAGATCTATATAGATAAACATGGCCTGGTCAGATGGGTCCAGATCTCTATAGAGAAACATGGCCTGGTCAGATGGATCCAGATCTATATAGATAAACATGGCCTGGTCAGATGGGTCCAGATCTCTATAGAGAAACATGGCCTGGTCAGATGGATCCAGATCTCTATAGAGAAACATGACCTGGTCAGATGGATCCAGATCTCTGTGTGGAAACATGGTCTGGTCAGATGGATCCAGATCTCTATAGAGAAACATGACCTGGTCAGATGGGTCCATATGTCACTCCTAGGGCCCGGAAGGAAGCTTAGTCCTCTATGGAGGTTCTGTTCTGCTGGACAACCAGTGAGGGGCCAATCTCATGATTTCCTTTTGTCTGCGATTCCATAAGGTTCATTCAGCTGTTTCGGAACAGGAAATAGCAAATTGGTCAGGAACGTTATGTCTCTGCGGTCTGAGGACTTGTGTGGAGTGAGTAGGACCTGAGGCATAAGTGTCAGCAGGACAATGGAGGACACCAGATCCACCATGGATGGGGTCACCTCAGAATGTGGCTCCTTGAGATACAACGATGCTGCCCGAGCTTCACAGCCTCATCTAACCCCAGTAATGTCCATCACATGGGGATTAACCCTTACTGCCCTTGTGATGTGCGGCTCCGGCAGTGAATGATTTCTTCTCTCTGCCGCGGCTTTGATGAAGAACATTTTCCTAGGGCCCCCTGATACCTGGACTGGTGACCTGGACGGCCAATGTCACCCAAGTCCAATACGCCATGAAAACCGTCTGCCCGTCCTCAGGGGTGAGTGGAGCGTGCGATTGGCTCGTGTCCATCTCCGTGTCTCCTCACCAGACCATGAACTTCAGGATGGGTGAGTGAAGGATTGTCATGGACTCCTCCTCATCCTCCACCTATGTCGTGGACCCCTTTTCACCCTCCACCTGAAGCATGGACCTGTCCTCACCCTCCACCTGAAGTGTGGACCCCTCCTCATCCCCCACCTGAAGAGTGGACCCATCCTCATCCAATACCTGATGCGTGGACGCCTCCTCACCCTCCACCTGAAGTGTGGACCCCTCCTCATCTTCCCCCTGAAGCGTGGACTCATCCTCCACCTGAAGCATAGACCCCTCCTCACTCTCCACCTGAAGCGTGGACCCCTCCTCACCCTACAGCTGATGCGTGGACCCCTCCACCTGAAGCGTGGACCCCTCCTCATCTTCCCCCTGAAGCGTGGACTCACCCTCCACCTGAAGCGTGGACCCCTCCTCACCCTCCACCTGAAGCGTGGACCCCTCCTCACCCTCCACCTGAAGCGTGGACCACTCCTCACCCTCCACCTTTAGAGTGGACCCCTCCTCATCCTCCACCTGAAGCGTGGCTATAGACCAGGACAGGACCCCCCGCATGTGAGGGGGCACTGAGCCGGCTATAGACCAGGACCCTCCCATGTAAGGGGAGCACTGAGCTGGCTTTAGACCAGGACCCCTGCTTTAGGAGGGGCCACTGAGCTGGCTATAGACCAGGACCCCCCCCCCATGTGAGGGGGCACCGAGCTGGCTATAGACCAGGAACCCCCCCCCCCATGTGAGGGGGCACCGAGCTGGCTATAGACCAGGAACCCCCCCCCCCATGTGAGGGGGCACCGAGCTGGCTATAGACCAGGACCCCCCCATGTAAGAGGAGCACCGAGCTGGCTATAGACCAGGACCCCCGCCATATAAGGGGCCACCGAGCTGGCCATAGACCAGGACCCCCCATGTGAGGGGACACCGAGCCAGCTATAGACCAGGACCCCCCCATGTGAGGGGGCCCTAAGCCGGCAATAGACCAGGACTCCCCATGTGAGGGGCACCAAGCCTACTACAGACCAGGACCCCCCCATGTGAGGGGGCATCGAGCTGGTTATAGACCAGGACCCCCCCATGTAAGGGGGCACCGAGCCAGCTATAGACCAGGACCTCCCCATGTGAGGGGGCCACGAGCCAGCTATAGACCAGGACCCCCACGTGAGGGGGCACCGAGCCGGCTATAGACCAGGACCCCCACGTAAGGGGGCACCAAGCCGGCTATAGACCAGGACCCCCCATGTAAGGGGGCACCGAGCCGGCTATAGACCAGGACCCCCATGTAAGGGGGCACCGAGCCGGCTATAGACCAGGACCCCTCCATGTAAGGGGGGCACCGAGCTGGCTATAGACCAGGACCCCCCATGTGAGGTGGCACCAAGCCGTCTATAGACCAGGACCCCCCATGTGAGGTGGCACCTAGCCAGCTATAGACCAAGTCCCCCTTGGTGAGGGGGGACCGAGCCGGACATAGACAAGGACCCCCCCATGTGAGGGGGCACTGAGCCGGCTATGGACCAGGACCCCCCCCCCCATGTGAGGGGGCAACGAACTGGCTATAGACCAGGACCCCCCCATGTGAGGGGGCAATGAGCCGGCTATAGACCAGGACCCCCCCATGTGAGGGGGCAATGAACTGGCTATAGACCTTTAGACCAGGACCCCCATGTGAGGGGGCACTGAGCCGGCTATAGACCAGGACCCCCCCATGTATGGGGGCACCGAGCTGGCTATAGACCAGGACCCCCCCATGTGAGGGGGCACCGAGCTGGATATAGACCAGGACCCCCACCCCCCATGTATGGGGGCACTGAGCTGGCTATAGACCAGGACCCCCCCATGTGAGGGTGCACCGAGCCGGATATAGACAAGGACCCCCTCATGTGAGGGGGCACTGAGCCGGCTATGGACCAGGACCCCCCCCCCATGTGAGGGGGCAACGAACTGGCTATAGACCAGGACCCCCCATGTGAGGGGGCAACAAACTGGCTATAGACCTTTAGACCAGGACCCCCCATGTGAGGGTGCACCGAGCCGGATATAGACTAGGACCCCCCCCCCCCCCGGTCAGGAGACGCTGCGCACTGCAGAAGACACTCGCCAATTCCTTGTATGCCCATCTAAAACTATCACGCGCTCTGAGCCGCCTCCTCCTCATCTTCCCCCTGAAGCGTGGACTCACCCTCCACCTGAAGCGTAGACCCCTCTTCACCCTCCACCTGAAGCGTGGACCCCTCCTCACCCTCCACCTGAAGCGTAGACCCCTCCTCACCCTCCACCTGAAGCGTGGACCCCTCCTCACCCTCCACCTGAAGCGTAGACCCCTCCTCACCCTCCACCTGAAGCGTGGACCACTCCTCACCCTCCACCTTTAGCGTGGACCCCTCCTCATCCTCCACCTGAAGCGTGGCTATAGACCAGGACAGGACCCCCCGCATGTTAGGGGGCACTGAGCCGGCTATAGACCAGGACCCTCCCATGTAAGGGGAGCACCGAGCTGGCTTTAGACCAGGACCCCTGCTTTAGGAGGGGCCACTGAGCTGGCTATAGACCAGGACCCCCCCCATGTAAGAGGAGCACCGAGCTGGCTATAGACCAGGAACCCCCCCCCCATGTGAGGGGGCACCGAGCTGGCTATAGACCAGGACCCCCCATGTAAGAGGAGCACCGAGCTGGCTATAGACCAGGACCCCCGCCATAGGAGGGGCCACCGAGCTGGCTATAGACCAGGACACCCATGTGAGGGGACACTGAGCCAGCTATAGACCAGGACCCCCCCATGTGAGGGGGCCCTAAGCTGGCAATAGACCAGGACTCCCCATGTGAGGGGGCACCGAGCCTGCTACAGACCAGGACCCCCCCATGTGAGGGGGCATCGAGCTAGTTATAGACCAGGACCCCCCCCATGTAAGGGGGCACCGAGTCGGATATAGACCAGGACCCCCATGTGAGGGGGCCACGAGCCAGCTATAGACCAGGACCCCCACGTGAGGGGGCACCGAGCCGGCTATAGACCAGGACCCCCACGTAAGGGGGCACCGAGCCGGCTATAGACCAGGACCCCCCATGTAAGGGGGCACCGAGCCGGCTATAGACCAGGACCCCTCCATGTAAGGGGGGCACCGAGCTGGCTATAGACCAGGACCCCCCCATGTGCGGGGGCACCAAGCCGTCTATAGACCAGGACCCCTGCTTTAGGAGGGGCCACTGAGCTGGCTATAGACCAGGACCCCCCATGTAAGAGGAGCACCGAGCTGGCTATAGACCAGGACCCCCGCCATAGGAGGGGCCACCGAGCTGGCTATAGACCAGGACCCCCATGTGAGGGGACACTGAGCCAGCTATAGACCAGGACCTCCCCATGTGAGGGGGCCCTAAGCTGGCAATAGACCAGGACTCCCCATGTGAGGGGGCACCGAGCCTGCTACAGACCAGGACCCCCCCATGTGAGGGGGCATCGAACCGGCTATAGACCAGGACCCCCCCATGTGAGGGGGCATCGAGCTGGTTATAGACTAGGACCCCCCCCATGTTAGGGGGCACCGAGTCGGCTATAGACCAGGACCCCCACGTAAGGGGGCACCGAGCCGGATATAGACTAGGACCCCCCCCGGTCAGGAGACGCTGCGCACTGCAGGAGACGCTCGCCAATTCCTTGTATGCCCATCTAAAACTATCACGCGCTCTGAGCCGCTCTCCTAATGTCTCCCCGGGGTATATTTGGGGATTATTGTACATTTCTAAGCATTTAAAATGAGCAGCAACATCCTAATATATCACCATGGTAACTGCCTCTGCCGCCCCCACCCGGGATCTCCGTAGTAAATTGCCTGTCGTGTGCCCGGCGACCATTAGAATGTCAGGGCAGATACATGAGGACACATAGGGGTTAATATCAGTATTAGCACAAGAGTTAAATCTACACATATATGGCAGTCTGGATATTGGTCAGCATACGGTAGAACAGTACACCACAAATACCGCTACATACCGATCCATCACAGCCTACTACTGACCGTGTCTGAGGAAACTCAAAAACATGGCGGCTTATACCGTATATCCTGGAAGTGAACTCAGACGACCTGGGTGTGTAGCGGTATATCAATATATACCCCAAATGTAGCCTCATACTGTATACCTGGGGTACAGGGCATAGAGAGGACTGTGCGGCTGTAACTGTATGATCATAGAGATGAGTGCAGGGAGGGGACAGAGAGGACTGTGCAGCTGTAACTGTATGATCATAGAGATGAGTGCAGGGAGGGGATAGAGAGGACTGTGCAGCTGTAACTGTATGATCATAGAGATGAGTGCAGGGAGGGGATAGAGAGGACTGTACAGCTGTAACTGTATGATCATAGAGATGAGTGCAGGGAGGGGACAGAGAGGACTGTGCGGCTGTAACTGTATGATCATAGAGATGAGTGCAGGGAGGGGACAGAGAGGACTGTGCGGCTGTAACTGTATGATCATAGAGATGAGTGCAGGGAGGGGACAGAGAGGACTGTGCGGCTGTAACTGTATGATCATAGAGATGAGTGCAGGGAGGGGACAGAGAGGACTGTGCGGCTGTAACTGTATGATCATAGAGATGAGTGCAGGGAGGGGATAGAGAGGACTGTACAGCTGTAACTGTATGATCATAGAGATGAGTGCAGGGAGGGGACAGAGAGGACTGTGCGGCTGTAACTGTATGATCATAGAGATGAGTGCAGGGAAGGGATAGAGAGGACTGTGCGGCTGTAACTGTATGATCATAGAGATGAGTGCAGGGAAGGGATAGAGAGGACTGTGCGGCTGTAACTGTATGATCATAGAGATGAGTGGAGAGAGGGGATAGAGAGGACTGTGCAGCTGTAACTGTATGATCATAGAGATGAGTGCAGGGAGAGGATAGAGAGGACTGTGCGGCTGTAACTGTATGATCATAGAGATGAGTGCAGGGAGAGGATAGAGAGGACTGTGTGGCTGTAACTGTATGATCATAGAGATGAGTGCAGGGAGGGATAGAGAGGACTGTACAGCTGTAACTGTATGATCATAGAGATGAGTGCAGGGAGGGGATAGAGAGGACTGTGCAGCTGTAACTGTATGATCATAGAGATGAGTGCAGGGAGGGGATAGAGAGGACTGTGCGGCTGTAACTGTATGATCATAGAGATGAGTGCAGGGAGGGGATAGAGAGGACTGTGCGGCTGTAACTGTATGATCATAGAGATGAGTGCAGGGAGGGATAGAGAGGACTGTACAGCTGTAACTGTATGATCATAGAGATGAGTGCAGGGAGGGATAGAGAGGACTGTGCAGCTGTAACTGTATGATCATAGAGATGAGTGCAGGGAGGGGATAGAGAGGACTGTGCGGCTGTAACTGTATGATCATAGAGATGAGTGCAGGGAGGGGACAGAGAGGACTGTGCGGCTGTAACTGTATGATCATAGAGATGAGTGCAGGGAGGGGACAGAGAGGACTGTGCGGCTGTAACTGTATGATCATAGAGATGAGTGCAGGGATGGATAGAGAGGACTGTGCGGCTGTAACTGTATGATCATAGAGATGAGTGCAGGGAGGGGATAGAGAGGACTGTGCGGCTGTAACTGTATGATCATAGAAATGAGTGCAGGGAGAGGATAGAGAGGACTGTGCGGCTGTAACTGTATGATCATAGAGATGAGTGCAGGGAGGGGACAGAGAGGACTGTGCGGCTGTAACTGTATGATCATAGAGATGAGTGCAGGGATGGATAGAGAGGACTGTGCGGCTGTAACTGTATGATCATAGAGATGAGTGCAGGGAGGGGATAGAGAGGACTGTGCGGCTGTAACTGTATGATCATAGAAATGAGTGCAGGGAGAGGATAGAGAGGACTGTGCGGCTGTAACTGTATGATCATAGAGATGAGTGCAGGGAGGGGACAGAGAGGACTGTGTGCGGCTGTAACTGTATGATCATAGAGATGAGTGCAGGGAGGGGATAGAGAGGACTGTACAGCTGTAACTGTATGATCATAGAGATGAGTGCAGGGAAGGGATAGAGAGGACTGTGCGGCTGTAACTGTATGATCATAGAGATGAGTGCAGGGAGGGGATAGAGAGGACTGTGCGGCTGTAACTGTATGATCATAGAGATGAGTGCAGGGAGGGGATAGAGAGGACTGTACAGCTGTAACTGTATGATCATAGAGATGAGTGCAGGGAGGGGATAGAGAGGACTGTACAGCTGTAACTGTATGATCATAGAGATGAGTGCAGGGAGGGGATAGAGAGGACTGTGCGGCTGTAACTGTATGATCATAGAGATGAGTGCAGGGAGGGGATAGAGAGGACTGTGCGGCTGTAACTGTATGATCATAGAGATGAGTGCAGGGAGGGGATAGAGAGGACTGTACAGCTGTAACTGTATGATCATAGAGATGAGTGCAGGGAAGGGATAGAGAGGACTGTGCGGCTGTAACTGTATGATCATAGAGATGAGTGCAGGGAGGGGATAGAGAGGACTGTGCGGCTGTAACTGTATGATCATAGAGATGAGTGCAGGGAGGGGATAGAGAGGACTGTGCGGCTGTAACTGTATGATCATAGAGATGAGTGCAGGGAGGGGATAGAGAGGACTGTGCGGCTGTAACTGTATGATCATAGAGATGAGTGCAGGGAGGGCATAGAGAGGACTGTGCGGCTGTAACTGTATGATCATAGAGATGAGTGTAGGGAGGGCATAGAGAGGACTGTGCGGCTGTAACTGTATGATCATAGAGATGAGTGCAGGGAGGGGATAGAGAGGACTGTGCGGCTGTAACTGTATGATCATAGAGATGAGTGCAGGGAGGGGACAGAGAGGACTGTGCGGCTGTAACTGTATGATCATAGAGATGAGTGCAGGGAGGGGATAGAGAGGACTGTGCGGCTGTAACTGTATGATCATAGAGATGAGTGCAGGGAGGGGATAGAGAGGACTGTACAGCTGTAACTGTATGATCATAGAGATGAGTGCAGGGAGGGGACAGAGAGGACTGTGCGGCTGTAACTGTATGATCATAGAGATGAGTGCAGGGAAGGGATAGAGAGGACTGTGCGGCTGTAACTGTATGATCATAGAGATGAGTGCAGGGAAGGGATAGAGAGGACTGTGCGGCTGTAACTGTATGATCATAGAGATGAGTGCAGGGAGGGGATAGAGAGGACTGTGCAGCTGTAACTGTATGATCATAGAGATGAGTGCAGGGAGAGGATAGAGAGGACTGTGCGGCTGTAACTGTATGATCATAGAGATGAGTGCAGGGAGAGGATAGAGAGGACTGTGTGGCTGTAACTGTATGATCATAGAGATGAGTGCAGGGAGGGGATAGAGAGGACTGTGCGGCTGTAACTGTATGATCATAGAGATGAGTGCAGGGAGAGGATAGAGAGGACTGTGCGGCTGTAACTGTATGATCATAGAGATGAGTGCAGGGATGGATAGAGAGGACTGTGTGCGGCTGTAACTGTATGATCATAGAGATGAGTGCAGGGAGAGGATAGAGAGGACTGTGCGGCTGTAACTGTATGATCATAGAGATGAGTGCAGGGAGGGGATAGAGAGGACTGTACAGCTGTAACTGTATGATCATAGAGATGAGTGCAGGGAGGGGATAGAGAGGACTGTGCAGCTGTAACTGTATGATCATAGAGATGAGTGCAGGGAGGGGATAGAGAGGACTGTGCAGCTGTAACTGTATGCTCATAGAGATGAGTGCAGGGAGAGGATAGAGTGGACTGTGCGGCTGTAACTGTATGATCATAGAGATGAGTGCAGGGATGGATAGAGAGGACTGTGTGCGGCTGTAACTGTATGATCATAGAGATGAGTACAGGGAGAGGATAGAGAGGACTGTGCGGCTGTAACTGTATGATCATAGAGATGAGTGCAGGGAGGGGATAGAGAGGACTGTGCGGCTGTAACTGTATGATCATAGAGATGAGTGCAGGGAGGGGATAGAGAGGACTGTACGGCTGTAACTGTATGATCATAGAGATGAGTGCCGGGAGGGGACAGAGAGGACTGTGCGGCTGTAACTGTATGATCATAGAGATGAGTGCAGGGAGGGGATAGAGAAGACTGTGCGGCTGTAACTGTATGATCATAGAGATGAGTGCAGGGAGGGGATAGAGAGGACTGTGCGGCTGTAACTGTATGATCATAGAGATGAGTGCAGGGAGGGGACAGAGAGGACTGTGCGGCTGTAACTGTATGATCATAGAGATGAGTGCAGGGAGGGATAGAGAGAACTGTACAGCTGTAACTGTATGAACAGAGAGATGAGTGCAGGGAGGGATAGAGAGGACTGTGCGGCTGTAACTGTATGATCATAGAGATCAGTGCAGGGAGGGGACAGAGAGGATTGTGCGGCTGTAACTGTATGATCATAGAGATGAGTGCAGGGAGGGGATAGAGAGGACTGTGTGGCTGTAACTGCATAATTATAGAGATGAGTGCAGGGAGGGATAGAGAGGACTGTGAGGCTGTAACTGTATGATCATAGAGATGAGTGCAGGGAGGGGATAGAGAGGACTGTGTGGCTATAACTGTATGATCATAGAGATGAGTGCAGGGAGGGATAGAGAGGACTGTGCAGCTGTAACTGTATGATCATAGAGATGAGTGCAGGGAGGGATAGAGAGGACTGTGCGGCTGTAACTGTATGATCATAGAGATGAGTGCAGGGAGGGGATAGAGAGGACTGTGCGGCTATAAATGTACGATCATAGAGATGAGTGCAGGGAGGGGATAGAGAGGACTGTGCAGCTGTAACTGTATGATCATAGAGATGAGTGCAGGGAGGGATAGAGAGGACTGTGCGGCTGTAACTGTACGATCATAGAGATGAGTGCAGGGAGGGGATAGAGAGGACTGTGCAGCTGTAACTGTATGATCATAGAGATGAGTGCAGGGAGGGGATAGAGAGGACTGTGCGGCTGTAACTGTATGATCATAGAGATGAGTGCAGGGAGGGATAGAGAGGACTGTGCGGCTGTAACTGTATGATCATAGAGATGAGTGCAGGGAGGGGATAGAGAGGACTGTACAGCTGTAACTGTATGATCATAGAGGTGAGTGCAGGGAGGGGATAGAGAGGACTGTGCGGCTGTAACTGTATGATCATAGAGATGAGTGCAGGGAGGGGACAGAGAGGACTGTGCGGCTGTAACTGTATGATCATAGAGATGAGTGCAGGGAGGGGATAGAGAGGACTGTGCGGCTGTAACTGTATGATCATAGAGATGAGTGCAGGGAGGGGATAGAGAGGACTGTGCAGCTGTAACTGTATGATCATAGAGATGAGTGCAGGGAGGGGATAGAGAGGACTGTGCGGCTGTAACTGTATGATCATAGAGATGAGTGCAGGGAGGGGATAGAGAGGACTGTGAGGCTGTAACTGTATGATCATAGAGATGAGTGCAGGGAGGGGATAGAGAGGACTGTGCAGCTGTAACTGTATGATCATAGAGATGAGTGCAGGGAGGGATAGAGAGGACTGTACAGCTGTTACTGTATGATCATAGAGAGGAGTGCAGGGAGGGGATAGAGAGGACTGTGCGGCTGTAACTGTATGATCATAGAGATGAGTGCAGGGAGGGGATAGAGAGGACTTTGCGGCTGTAACTGTATGATCATAGAGATGAGTGCCGGTAGGGATAGAGAGGACTGTGTGGCTGTAACTGTATCATCATAAAGATGAGTGCAGGGAGGGGATAGAGAGGACTGTGCAGCTGTAACTGTATGATCATAGAGAAGAGTACAGGGAGGGGATAGAGAGGACTGTGCGGCTGTAACTGTATGATCCTAGAGAAGAGTACAGGGAGGGGATAGAGAGGACTGTGCGGCTATACCTGTATGATCATAGAGATGAGTGCAGGGAGGGGATAGAGAGGACTGTGCAGCTGTAACTATAATCATAGAGATGAGTGCAGGGAGGGATAGAGAGGACTGTGCGGCTGTAACTGTATGATCATAGAGATGAGTGCAGGAAGGGGATAGAGAGGATTGTGCAGCTGTAACTGTATGATCATAGAGATGAGTGCAGGAAGGGGATAGAGAGGACTGTGCAGCTGTAACTGTATGATCATAGAGATGAGTGCAGGGAGGGGATAGAGAGGACTGTACAGCTGTAACTGTATGATCATAGAGATGAGTGCAGGGAGGGGACAAAGAGGACTGTGCGGCTGTAACTGTATGATCATAGAGATGAGTGCAGGGAAGGGATAGAGAGGACTGTGCGGCTGTAACTGTATGATCATAGAGATGAGTGCAGGGAAGGGATAGAGAGGACTGTGCGGCTGTAACTGTATGATCATAGAGATGAGTGCAGGGAGGGGATAGAGAGGACTGTGCAGCTGTAACTGTATGATCATAGAGATGAGTGCAGGGAGAGGATAGAGAGGACTGTGCGGCTGTAACTGTATGATCATAGAGATGAGTTCAGGGAGAGGATAGAGAGGACTGTGTGGCTGTAACTGTATGATCATAGAGATGAGTGCAGGGAGGGGATAGAGAGGACTGTACAGCTGTAACTGTATGATCATAGAGATGAGTGCAGGGAGGGGATAGAGAGGACTGTGCAGCTGTAACTGTATGATCATAGAGATGAGTGCAGGGAGGGGATAGAGAGGACTGTGCAGCTGTAACTGTATGATCATAGAGATGAGTGCAGGGAGGGGATAGAGAGGACTGTACAGCTGTAACTGTATGATCATAGAGATGAGTGCAGGGATGGATAGAGAGGACTGTGTGTGGCTGTAACTGTATGATCATAGAGATGAGTGCAGGGAGAGGATAGAGAGGACTGTACAGCTGTAACTGTATGATCATAGAGATGAGTGCAGGGAGAGGATAGAGAGGACTGTGCGGCTGTAACTGTATGATCATAGAGATGAGTGCAGGGAGGGGATAGAGAGGACTGTACAGCTGTAACTGTATGATCATAGAGATGAGTGCAGGGAGGGAATAGAGAGGACTGTGCAGCTGTAACTGTATGATCATAGAGATGAGTGCAGGGAGGGGATAGAGAGGACTGTGCATCTGTAACTGTATGATCATAGAGATGAGTGCAGGGAGAGGATAGAGAGGACTGTGCGGCTGTAACTGTATGATCATAGAGATGAGTGCAGGGATGGATAGAGAGGACTGTGTGCGGCTGTAACTGTATGATCATAGAGATGAGTGCAGGGAGTGGATAGAGAGGACTGTGCGGCTGTAACTGTATGATCATAGAGATGAGTGCAGGGAGGGGATAGAGAGGACTGTGCGGCTGTAACTGTATGATCATAGAGATGAGTGCAGGGAGGGGATAGAGAGGACTGTGCGGCTGTAACTGTATGATCATAGAGATGAGTGCAGGGAGGGGACAGAGAGGACTGTGCGGCTGTAACTGTATGATCATAGAGAAGAGTGCAGGGAGGGGATAGAGAAGACTGTGCGGCTGTAACTGTATGATCATAGAGATGAGTGCAGGGAGGGGATAGAGAGGACTGTGCGGCTGTAACTGTATGATCATAGAGATGAGTGCAGGGAGGGGACAGAGAGGACTGTGCGGCTGTAACTGTATGATCATAGAGATGAGTGCAGGGAGGGATAGAGAGGACTGTACAGCTGTAACTGTATGAACATAGAGATGAGTGCAGGGAGGGATAGAGAGGACTGTGCGGCTGTAACTGTATGATCATAGAGATGAGTACAGGGAGGGGATAGAGAGGACTGTGCGGCTGTAACTGTATGATCATAGAGATGAGTGCAGGGAGGGGATAGAGAGGACTGTGCGGCTGTAACTGCATAATTATAGAGATGAGTGCAGGGAGGGATAGAGAGGACTGTGAGGCTGTAACTGTATGATCATAGAGATGAGTGCAGGGAGGGGATAGAGAGGACTGTGTGGCTATAACTGTATGATCATAGAGATGAGTGCAGGGAGGGATAGAGAGGACTGTGCAGCTGTAACTGTATGATCATAGAGATGAGTGCAGGGAGGGATAGAGAGGACTGTGCGGCTGTAACTGTATGATCATAGAGATGAGTGCAGGGAGGGGATAGAGAGGACTGTGCGGCTATAAATGTACGATCATAGAGATGAGTGCAGGGTGGGGATAGAGAGGACTGTGCAGCTGTAACTGTATGATCATAGAGATGAGTGCAGGGAGGGATAGAGAGGACTGTGCGGCTGTAACTGTATGATCATAGAGATGAGTGCAGGGAGGGGATAGAGAGGACTGTGCGGCTATAACTGTACGATCATAGTGATGAGTGCAGGGAGGGGATAGAGAGGACTGTGCGGCTATAACTGTACGATCATAGTGATGAGTGCAGGGAGGGGATAGAGAGGACTGTGCAGCTGTAACTGTATTATCATAGAGATGAGTGCAGGGAGGGGATAGAGAGGACTGTGCGGCTGTAACTGTATGATCATAGAGATGAGTGCAGGGAGGGATAGAGAGGACTGTGCGGCTGTAACTGTATGATCATAGAGATGAGTGCAGGGAGGGGATAGAGAGGACTGTACAGCTGTAACTGTATGATCATAGAGGTGAGTGCAGGGAGGGGATAGAGAGGACTGTGCGGCTGTAACTGTATGATCATAGAGATGAGTGCAGGGAGGGGACAGAGAGGACTGTGCGGCTGTAACTGTATGATCATAGAGATGAGTGCAGGGAGGGGATAGAGAGGACTGTGCGGCTGTAACTGTATGATCATAGAGATGAGTGCAGGGAGGGGATAGAGAGGACTGTGCAGCTGTTACTGTATGATCATAGAGATGAGTGCAGGGAGGGGATAGAGAGGACTGTGCGGCTGTAACTGTATGATCATAGAGATGAGTGCAGGGAGGGGATAGAGAGGACTGTGCGGCTGTAACTGTATGATCATAGAGATGAGTGCAGGGAGGGGATAGAGAGGACTGTGCAGCTGTAACTGTATGATCATAGAGATGAGTGCAGGGAGGGATAGAGAGGACTGTACAGCTGTTACTGTATGATCGTAGAGAGGAGTGCAGGGAGGGGATAGAGAGGACTGTGCGGCTGTAACTGTATGATCATAGAGATGAGTGCAGGGAGGGGATAGAGAGGACTTTGCGGCTGTAACTGTATGATCATAGAGATGAGTGCCGGGAGGGATAGAGAGGACTGTTTGGCTGTAACTGTATGATCATAAAGATGAGTGCAGGGAGGGGATAGAGAGGACTGTGCAGCTGTAACTGTATGATCATAGAGAAGAGTACAGGGAGGGGATAGAGAGGACTGTGCGGCTGTAACTGTATGATCATAGAGAAGAGTACAGGGAGGGGATAGAGAGGACTGTGCGGCTATAACTGTATGATCATAGAGATGAGTGCAGGGAGGGGATAGAGAGGACTGTGCGGCTGTAACTGTATGATCATAGAGATGAGTGCAGGGAGGGGATAGAGAGGACTGTGTGGCTGTAACTGTATGATCATAGAGATGAGTGCAGGGAGGGATAGAGAGGACTGTGTGGCTGAAAATGTATCATCATAAAGATGAGTGCAGGGAGGGGATAGAGAGGACTGTGCAGCTGTAACTATAATCATAGAGATGAGTGCAGGGAGGGATAGAGAGGACTGTGCGGCTGTAACTGTATGATCATAGAGATGAGTGCAGGGAGGGGATAGAGAGGACTGTGCAGCTGTAACTGTATGATCATAGAGAAGAGTACAGGGAGGGGAGAGAGGACTGTGCGGCTGTAACTGTATGATCATAGAGATGAGTGCAGGGAGTGCATAGAGAGGACTGTGCGGCTGTAACTGTATGATCATAGAGATGAGTGCAGGGAGGGATAGAGAGGACTGTGTGCGGCTGTAACTGTATGATCATAGAGATGAGTGCAGGGAGAGGATAGAGAGGACTGTGCGGCTGTAACTGTATGATCATAGAGATGAGTGCAGGGAGGGGATAGAGGACTGTGCTGCTGTAACTGTATGATCATAGAGATGAGTGCAGGGAGGGATAGAGAGGACTGTGTGGCTGTAACTGTATGATCATAGAGATGAGTGCAGGGAGGGATAGAGAGGACTGTGCGGCTGTAACTGTATGATCATAGAGATGAGTGCAGGGAGGGCATAGAGAGGACTGTGCGCCTGTAACTGTATGATCATAGAGATGAGTGCAGGGAGGGGATAGAGAGGACTGTGCTGCTGTAACTGTTTGATCATAGAGATGAGTGCAGGGAGGGATAGAGAGGACTGTGTGGCTGTAACTGTATCATCATAAAGATGAGTGCAGGGAGGGGATAGAGAGGACTGTGCAGCTGTAACTGTATGATCATAGAGAAGAGTACAGGGAGGGGATAGAGAGGACTGTGTGGCTGTAACTGTATGATCATAGAGAAGAGTACAGGGAGGGCATAGAGAGGACTGTGCGGCTGTAACTTTATGATCATAGAGAAGAGTACAGGGAGGGGATAGAGAGGACTGTGCGGCTGTAACTGTATGATCATAGAGATGAGTGCAGGGAGGGATAGAGAGGACTGTGTGGCTGTAACTGTATGATCATAGAGATGAGTGCAGGGAGGGATAGAGAGGACTGTGCGGCTGTAACTGTATGATCATAGAGATGAGTGCAGGGAGGGCATAGAGAGGACTGTGTGGCTGTAACTGTATCATCATAAAGATGAGTGCAGGGAGGGGATAGAGAGGACTGTGCAGCTGTAACTGTATGATCATAGAGAAGAGTACAGGGAGGGCATAGAGAGGACTGTGCGGCTGTAACTGTATGATCATAGAGAAGAGTACAGGGAGGGGATAGAGAGGACTGTGCGGCTATAACTGTACGATCATAGTGATGAGTACAGGGAGGGGATAGAGAGGACTGTGCGGCTGTAACTGTATGATCATAGAGATGAGTGCAGGGAGGGGATAGAGAGGACTGTGCGGCTGTAACTGTATGATCATAGAGATGAGTGCAGGGAGGGGATAGAGAGGACTGTGCGGCTTTAACTGTATGATCATAGAGATGAGTGCAGGGAGGAATAGAGAGGACTGTGCGGCTGTAACTGTATGATCATAGAGAAGAGTACAGGGAGGGGATAGAGAGGACTGTGCGGCTGTAACTGTATGATCATAGAGTTGAGTGCAGGGAGGGCATAGAGAGAACTGTGCGACTGTAACTGTATGATCATAGAGATGAGTGCAGGGAGGGATAGAGAGGACTATGTGGCTGTAACTGTATGATCATAGAGATGAGTTCAGGGAGGGATAGAGAGGACTGTGTGGCTGTAACTGTATGATCATAGAGATGAGTGCAGGGAGGGATAGAAAGGACTGTGTGGCTGTAACTGTATGATCATAGAGATGAGTGCAGGGAGAGGATAGAGAGGACTGTGCAGCTGTAACTGTATGATCATAGAGAAGAGTACAGGGAGGGGATAGAGAGGACTGTGCGGCTGTAACTGTATGATCATAGAGATGAGTGCAGGGAGGGGATAGAGAGGACTGTGCGGCTGTAACTGTATGATCATAGAGATGAGTGCAGGGAGGGGACAGAGAGGACTGTGCGGCTGTAACTGTATGATCATAGAGATGAGTTCAGGGAGGGGATAGAGAGGACTGTGCAGCTGTAACTGTATGATCATAGAGATGAATGCAGGGAGGGATAGAGAGGACTGTGCGGCTGTAACTGTATCATCATAAAGATGAGTGCAGGGAGGGGATAGAGAGAACTGTGCGGCTGTAACTGTATGATCATAGAGATGAGTGCAGGGAGGGGATAGAGAGGACTGTACAGCTGTAACTGTATGATCATAGAGATGAGTGCAGGGAGGGGATAGAGAGGACTGTGCAGCTGTTACTGTATGATCATAGAGATGAGTGCACGGAGGGGATAGAGAGGACTGTACAGCTGTAACTGTATGATCATAGAGATGAGTGCAGGGAGGGGATAGAGAGGACTGTGCAGCTGTAACTGTATGATCATAGAGATGAGTGCAGGGAGGGGATAGAGAGGACTGTGCAGCTGTAACTGTATGATCATAGAGATGAGTGCAGGGAGGGGATAGAGAGGACTGTGCAGCTGTTACTGTATGATCATAGAGATGAGTGCATGGAGGGGATAGAGAGGACTGTGCAGCTGTAACTGTATGATCATAAAGATGAGTACAGGGAGGGATGGAGAAGACTATGTAGCTGTAACTGTATAATCATAGAGATAAGTGCCGGGAGGGGATAGAGAGGACTGTGTATCTGTAACTGTATGACCACACAGTTCTCTCTATGATAATAGAGATGAGTGCGGGGAGGGGATAGAGAGGACTGTGCATCTATAATTTTTTACCACACAGTTCTCACTAAGATCATAGAAATGAGTGCAGGGAGGGGATAGAGAGGACTATGCGGCTGTAACTGTATGATCATAGAGATGAGGACAGGGAGGGGACAGAGAGGACTGCGTGGCTGTAACCGTATGGCTGTTACAGTCCATACTGTATATACCAATGAATTGACCTGTTTTTGTCATAAGCTCCTTGTTCTAGGGATTTGTGTTATGGTGTAATATAAGGAATGACATTACAAGGTGTCGCCCCCTGTGATCGGCTGGAGGGGACACATGAAGGGTAACTACATTACACTCTGATCCTCTTATCCACCACTGAGGATTTGGGGGTCACCGGTCAGTGTGAGGAGTCCAGGCGGACATGGTGGAGCACAGCAGACAGATGAGGACTATGTCACAAGCCTGATAGATTCCCCGTAGGCGGCCATGATGTGCGCTCAGCTGCCTCCTATAAGTGGAGGTCCGGCGTTGTGTAGGTGTGAAGCCCCCCAAACACTTCTAGCAGATAACTCCCCCCGGGAAGGCGACATTTCACCTCCTCGATCCTCGCTTTTCACTCATCCGTGTCATTGTGTCATCTCTCTTATTTACAGGATCAAAAAATCAATGTCCTACACGGACCATTCCCGGAATGTAGACCTCAGACAGTCACGCAACCCCCCCCCCCCCCCCCAACACACACACACACACCTCCGAGACTCATCACACGCTCGACTACCAGCGGGTGACCACAGACCATCACGCCAGTCCTCCGCACCACCGTACAGGTCACGCAGATGTGAAGCAGCTCCCATTAGGGGTTAATATATACTGTCCCTGTTAGTCGGACAACTGTCAGGAACTGCCCATTCTGGGTTCTATACAGGTCTATGATGTTAGATGTTCATCCTGTCCCTGTGATGGTCACTGCTGGTTACCCCATTGGAGATGTGAGAAGGTGATGGGCATGGTGGTTGATGGGCAATGTGCGTCCCCGAGGCTCCTGGCTTTGGTGAAGTAAGAGCCGGTATTATTCAGTGTCTGTGCTGTGATGCAGACTAACACTATGGCCATAGTATGACTGGAAAGCCAATCCGGGACGGCTCTTACTGGGAATGACCAAGTGCAGGGTGGGGGTCATTCCCCACAATCCAGGATGGCTCTTACTGGGAATGACCAAGTGCAGGGTGGGGGTCATTCCCCACAATCCAGGACAGCTCTTACTGGGAATGACCAAGTGCAGGGTGGGGGTCATTCCCCACAATCCAGGACAGCTCTTACTGGGAATGACCAAGTGCAGAGTTGGGGTCATTCCCCACAATCCAGGACAGCTCTTACTGGGAATGACCAAGTGCAGGGTGGGGGTCATTCCCCACAATCCAGGACAGCTCTTACTGGGAATGACCAAGTGCAGGGTGGGGGTCATTACCCACAATCCAGGACAGCTCTTACTGGGAATGACCAAGTGCAGGGTGGGGGTCATTCCCCACAATCCAGGACAGCTCTTACTGGGAATGACCAAGTGCAGGGTGGGGGTCATTCCCCACAATCCAGGACAGCTCTTACTGGGAATGACCAAGTGCAGGGTGGGGGTCATTCCCCACAATCCAGGACAGCTCTTACTGGGAATGACCAAGTTCCGGGGGGGGGGGGGGGGGGGGGGGGTCATTCCCCACAATCCAGGACAGCTCTTGCTGGGAATGACCAAGTGCAGGGCGGGGGTCATTCCCCACAATCCAGGACGGCTCTTACTGGGAATGACCAAGTGCAGGGTGGGGGTCATTCCCCACAATCCAGGACAGCTCTTACTGGGAATGACCAAGTGCAGGGTGGGGGTCATTCCGCACAATCCAGGACAGCTCTTACTGGGAATGACCAAGTGCAGGGTGGGGGTCATTCCCCACAATCCAGGACAGCTCTTACTGGGAATGACCAAGTGCAGGGTGGGGGTCATTTCCCACAATCCAGGATGGCTCTTACTGGGAATGACCATGTGCAGGGTGGGGGTCATTCCCCACAATCCAGGACAGCTCTTACTGGGAATGACCAAGTGCAGGGTGGGGGTCATTCCGCACAATCCAGGACAGCTCTTACTGGGAATGACCAAGTGCAGGGTGGGGGTCATTCCCCACAATCCAAGACAGCTCTTACTGGGAATGACCAAGTGCAGGGTGGGGGTCATTCCCCACAATCCAGGATGGCTCTTACTGGGAATGACCAAGTGCAGGGTGGGGGTCATTCCCCACAATCCAGGACAGCTCTTACTGGGAATGACCAAGTGCAGGGTGGGGGTCATTCCCCACAATCCAGGACAGCTCTTACTGGGAATGACCAAGTGCAGGGTGGGGGTCATTCCCCACAATCCAGGACAGCTCTTACTGGGAATGACCAAGTGCAGGGTGGGGGTCATTCCCCACAATCCAGGACAGCTCTTACTGGGAATGACCAAGTGCAGGGTGGGGGTCATTACCCACAATCCAGGACAGCTCTTACTGGGAATGACCAAGTGCAGGGTGGGGGTCATTCCCCACAATCCAGGACAGCTCTTACTGGGAATGACCAAGTGCAGGGTGGGGGTCATTCCCCACAATCCAGGACAGCTCTTACTGGGAATGACCAAGTGCAGAGTGGGGGTCATTCCCCACAATCCAGGACAGCTCTTACTGGGAATGACCAAGTGCAGGGTGGGGGTCATTCCCCACAATCCAGGACAGCTCTTACTGGGAATGACCAAGTGCAGGGTGGGGGTCATTACCCACAATCCAGGATGGCTCTTACTGGGAATGACCAAGTGCAGGGTGGGGGTCATTCCCCACAATCCGGGACAGCTCTTACTGGGAATGACCAAGTGCAGGGTGGGGGTCATTCCCCACAATCCAGGACAGCTCTTACTGGGAATGACCAAGTGCAGAGTGGGGGTCATTCCCCACAATCCAGGACAGCTCTTACTGGGAATGACCAAGTGCAGGGTGGGGGTCATTCCCCACAATCCAGGACAGCTCTTACTGGGAATGACCAAGTGCAGGGTGGGGGTCATTCCCCACAATCCAGGACAGCTCTTGCTGGGAATGACCAAGTGCAGGGCGGGGGTCATTCCCCACAATCCAGGACGGCTCTTACTGGGAATGACCAAGTGCAGGGTGGGGGTCATTCCCCACAATCCAGGACAGCTCTTACTGGGAATGACCAAGTGCAGGGTGGGGGTCATTCCGCACAATCCAGGACAGCTCTTACTGGGAATGACCAAGTGCAGGGTGGGGGTCATTCCCCACAATCCAGGACAGCTCTTACTGGGAATGACCAAGTGCAGGGTGGGGGTCATTTCCCACAATCCAGGATGGCTCTTACTGGGAATGACCATGTGCAGGGTGGGGGTCATTCCCCACAATCCAGGACAGCTCTTACTGGGAATGACCAAGTGCAGGGTGGGGGTCATTCCGCACAATCCAGGACAGCTCTTACTGGGAATGACCAAGTGCAGGGTGGGGGTCATTCCCCACAATCCAAGACAGCTCTTACTGGGAATGACCAAGTGCAGGGTGGGGGTCATTCCCCACAATCCAGGACAGCTCTTACTGGGAATGACCAAGTGCAGGGTGGGGGTCATTCCCCACAATCCAGGACAGCTCTTACTGGGAATGACCAAGTGCAGGGTGCGGGTCATTCCCCACATTCCAGGACAGCTCTTACTGGGAATGACCAAGTGCAGGGTGGGGGTCATTCCCCACAATCCAGGACAGCTCTTACTGGGAATGACCAAGTGCAGGGTGGGGGTCATTCCCCACAATCCAGGACAGCTCTTACTGGGAATGACCAAGTTCCGGGGGGGGGGGGGGGGGGGGGGTCATTCCCCACAATCCAGGAAAGCTCTTACTGGGAATGACCAAGTGCAAGGCGGGGGTCATTCCTCACAATCCAGGACGGCTCTTGCTGGGAATGACCAAGTGCAGGGTGGGGGTCATTCCCCACAATCCAGGACAGCTCTTACTGGGAATGACCAAGTGCAGGGTGGGGGTCATTCCCCACAATCCAGGACAGCTCTTACTGGGAATGACCAAGTGCAGGGTGGGGGTCATTCCCCACAATCCAGGACAGCTCTTACTGGGAATGACCAAGTGCAGGGTGGGGGTCATTCCCCACAATCCAGGACAGCTCTTACTGGGAATGACCAAGTGCAGGGTGGGGGTCATTCCCCACAATCCAGGACAGCTCTTACTGGGAATGACCAAGTGCAGGGTGGGGGTCATTCCCCACAATCCAGGTTGGGGGGAAGAAGTCCTTGGACTGGGTGTTAGTTGGTTGTAGGGTGAGTAGTCTTTGGAATGGGTGGTAGTTGGTTGTAGGGTGAGTAGTCCTTGGACTGGATGGTAGTTGGTTGTAGGGTGAGTAGTCCTTGGACTTGGTGATAGTTGGTTGTAAGGTGAGTAGTCCTTGGACTGGGTGGTAGTTGGTTGTAGGGTGAGTAGTCCTTGGACTGGATGGTAGTTGGTTGTAGGGTGAGTAGTCCTCGGACTGGGTGGTAGTTGGTTGGGGTGAGTAGTCCTTGGACTGGGTGATAGTTGATTGTAGGGTGAGTAGTCATTGAACTGGGTGGTAGTTGGTTGAAGGGTGAATAATCCTTGGACTGGGTGGGAGTTGGCTGGGGTGAGTAGTCCTTGGTAGTCCAAATACCATCCTGTCCAAGGACACTCACCCCAACCAGCTACCATCCAGTACAAGGACTACTCACCCTACAACCAACCACCCAGTCCAAGGATGACTCACCCCAACCAACTACCACCCAGTCCAAGGACTACTCACCCCGACCAACTACCACCTAGTCTAATGACTACTCACCCCAACCAACCACCACCCAGTCCAAGGACTACTGGGTTGTAGTTGGTTGGGGTGAGTAGTCCTTAGACGGGGTGGTAGTTGGTTGCAGGGTGAGTAGTCCATGAACTGGTTGGTAGTTGGTTGAGGGGAGTTGTCCTTGGACTGGGTGGTAGTTGGTTGAGGTGAGTTGTCCTTAGATTGGGTGGTTGGTTGTAGGGTGAGTAGTCCTTGGACTGGGTGGTAGTTGGTTGGGGTGAGTAGTCCTTGGACTGGGTGGTGGTTAGTTGCGGTGAGTAGTCCTTGGACTAGGTGGTAGTTGGTTGGGGTGAGTAGTCCTTGGACTAGGTGGTAGTTGGTTGGGGTGAGTAGTCCTTGGACAGGGGTGAGTAGTCAGTTACATTTGGTCAGTAGTTGGTGCTCAGTGGGGTGGTATCTGACATCTTTGATCCATAATTCCGGACCTGTTGGCAGTGGAGGGGTGAATGGTTTGGCGCGGTGCCGGTTATACTGCAGGACGGGTGCAGCATCTGTTCCCGGGGATGACTGAGTTTGTGGCGCGGAATGAGTGGCGTTTTCATTAGAGTCCTCCTGATATATGGCTGCAATACCCCCGCCCCAAGTGCTACACCGCGGATTACAAGCGATGCATTATTAACGCCCCCCCCCCAACATGGCGGAGGGCGCAGGATCAAACCTCTTAAATATTTCAGACGCTTCCCTTGATCTCGGCTCAGCCGTATATTTTATGTCCGTCCAGAAAAAGATTTCCAAATAAAGACGGAGGCTGATATACGACATCCTGGTCAGCACAGTGAGGCGCCATTATATCCACCGCCCTGAGGAGAGTCTCCTCCAGAGTGTCCTGCACTGTCAAACCACACCCGATACACCTGGCGCCATTATATCCCCCGCCCCCAGGAGAGTCCCCTCCGGAGTGTCCTACACCGTCACACTGCACACGATACACCAGGCACCATTATATTCACCGCCCTGAGGAGAGTCTCCTATGGAGTGTCCTGCACTGTCAAACCACACCCGATACACCTGGCGCCATTATATCCCCCGCCCCCAGGAGAGTCCCCTCCGGAGTGTCCTGCACCGTCACACTGCACACGATACACCAGGCGCCATTATATCCCCCACCCCCAGGAGAGTCCCCTCCGGAGTGTTCTGCACCATCACACTGCACACGATACACCTGGCGCCATTATATTCACCGCCCTGAGGAGAGTCTCCTCCAGATTGTCCTGCACCGTCACACTACACACGATACACCAGGCGCCATTATATCCCCCGCCCTCAGGAGAGTCCCCTCCGGAGTGTCCTACACCGTCACACTGCACACGATACACCAGGCGCCATTATATCCACCGCCCCCAGGAGAATCCCCTCCGGAGTGTCCTGCACCGTCACACTGCACACGATACACCAGGTGCCATTATATCCACTGCCCTGAGGAGAGTCCCCTCCGGAGTGTCCTGCACCATCACACTGCACACGATACACCAGGCGCCATTATATCCACCGCCCCCAGGAGAGTCTCCTCCGGAGTGTCCTGCACCATCACACTGCACACGATACAACAGGCGCCATTATATCCCCCGCCCTGAGGAGAGTCTCCTCCAGAGTGTCCTGCACTGTCACACCACACCCGATACACCTGGCGCCATTATATCCCCCGCCCCCAGGAGAGTCCCCTCCGGAGTGTCCTACACTGTCACACTGCACACGATACACCAGGCACCATTATATCCACCGCCCTGAGGAGAGTCTCCTATGGAGTGTCCTGCACCGTCACACTGCACACGATACACCAGGCGCCATTATATCCCCCGCCCCCAGGAGAGTCCCCTCCGGAGTGTCCTGCACCATCACACTGCACACGATACACCTGGCGCCATTATATTCACCGCCCTGAGGAGAGTCTCCTCCAGATTGTCCTGCACCGTCACACTACACACGATACACCAGGCGCCATTATATCCCCCGCCCTCAGGAGAGTCCCCTCCGGAGTGTCCTACACCGTCACACTGCACACGATACACCAGGCGCCATTATATCCCCCGCCCCCAGGAGAGTCCCCTCCGGAGTGTCCTGCACCGTCACACTGCACACGATACACCAGGTGCCATTATATCCACTGCCCTGAGGAGAGTCCCCTCCGGAGTGTCCTGCACCATCACACCACACCCGATACACCAGGCGCCATTATATCCCCCGCCCCCAGGAGAGTCCCCTCCGGAGTGTCCTGCACCATCACACTGCACACGATACACCAGGCGCCATTACATCCACCGCCCCCAGGAGAGTTCCGTCCGGAGTGTCCTGCACCGTCACACTACACACGATACACCAGGCGCCATTATATCCCCCGCCCCCAGGAGAGTCCCCTCCAGAGTGTCCTGCACCGTCACACTACACACGATACACCAGGCACCATTATATCCACCACCCTGAGGAGAGTTCCTCCGGAGTGTCCTGCACTGTCACACTGCACACGATACACCAGGCACCATTATATCCACTGCCCCCAGGAGAGTCCCGTCTGGAGTGTCCTGCACCGTCACACTGTGCCAAATACACCTGGCATCATTATATCCACCACCCCCAGGAGAGTCCCCTCCGGAGTGTCCTGCACCATCACACCGCACACGATACACCAGGTGCCATTATTTACATCGCCCCCAGGAGAGTCTCCTCCGGAGTGTCCTGCACCATCACACCGCACCCGATACACCTGGTGCCATTATATCCACCGCCCCCAGGAAAGTCCCCTCTGGAGTGTCCTGCACCATAACACCGCACACGATACACCAGGCGCCATTATATCCACTGTTCCCAGGAGAGTCCCCTCCGGAGTGTCCTGCACCATCACACTGCACACAATACACCAGGCACCATTACATCCACCGCCCCCAGGAGAGTCTCCTCCGGATTGTCCTGCACCATCACACTGCACACGATACACCAGGCGCCATTATATCCCCCGCCCCCAGGAGAGTCCCGTCCGGAGTGTCCTGCACCATCACACTGCACACGATACACCAGGCGCCATTACATCCACAGCCACCAGGAGAGTCCCCTCCGGATTGTCCTGCACCATCACATCGCACATGATATACCAGGTGCCATTACATCCACCGCCCCCAGGAGAGTCCCCTCCAGAGTGTCCTGCACCATCACACTGCACACGATACACCAGGTGGCATTATATCCACCACCCCCAGGAGAGTCCCCTCCGGAGTGTCCTGCACAGTCACACTGCGCCAAATACACCAGGCACCATTATATCCCCCGCCCCCAGGAGAGTCCCCTCCGGAGTGTCCGGCACCGTCACACTACACACGATACACCAGGCGCCATTATATCCCCCGCCCCCAGGAGAGTCCCCTCCAGAGTGTCCTGCACCGTCACACTACACACGATACACCAGGCACCATTATATCCACCACCCTGAGGAGAGTTCCTCCGGAGTGTCCTGCACTGTCACACTGCACACGATACACCAGGCACCATTATATCCACCGCCCCCAGGAGAGTCCCGTCTGGAGTGTCCTGCACCGTCACACTGTGCCAAATACACCTGGCATCATTATATCAACCACCCCCAGGAGAGTCCCCTCCGGAGTGTCCTGCACCATCACACCGCACACGATACACCAGGTGCCATTATTTACATCGCCCCCAGGAGAGTCTCCTCCAGAGTGTCCTGCACCATCACACCGCACCCGATACACCTGGCGCCATTATATCCACCGCCCCCAGGAAAGTCCCCTCTGGAGTGTCCTGCACCATAACACCGCACACGATACACCAGGCGCCATTATATCCACTGTCCCCAGGAGAGTCCCCTCCGGAGTGTCCTGCACCATCACACTGCACACAATACACCAGGCACCATTACATCCACTGCCCCCAGGAGAGTCTCCTCCGGATTGTCCTGCACCATCACACTGCACACGATACACCAGGCGCCATTATATCCCCCGCCCCCAGGAGAGTCCCGTCCGGAGTGTCCTGCACCATCACACTGCACACGATACACCAGGCGCCATTACATCCACAGCCACCAGGAGAGTCCCCTCCGGATTGTCCTGCACCATCACATCGCACATGATATACCAGGCGCCATTACATCCACCGCCCCCAGGAGAGTCCCCTCCAGAGTGTCCTGCACCATCACACTGCACACGATACACCAGGTGGCATTATATCCACCACCCCCAGGAGAGTCCCCTCCGGAGTGTCCTGCACAGTCACACTGCGCCAAATACACCAGGCGCCATTATATCCACCGCCCCCAGGAGAGTCTCCTCCGGAGTGTCCTGCACCGTCACACCTCGGGAGATACACCAGGCCCAATTATATCCACCGCCCCCAGAAGAGTCCCCTGCGGAGTGTCCTGCACCATCACACTACACATGATACACCAGGCGCCATTATATCCACTGCCCCCAGTAGAGTATCCTCCAGAGTGTCCTGCACCGTCACACTGCACCCGATACACCAGGCGCCATTATATCCACTGCCCCCAGGAGAGTCTCCTCCGGAGTGTCCGGCACTGTCACACAGCACACGATACACCAGGCGCCATTATATCCACCGCCCCCAGGAGAGTCCCCTCCGGAGTGTCCTGCACCATCACACTGCACACGATACACCAGGTGCCATTATATACATCACCCCCAGGAGAGTCTCCTCCGGAGTGTCCTGCACCATCACACCACACCCGATACACCTGGTGCCATTATATCCACTGCCCCCAGGAGAGTCTCCTCCGGAGTGTCCTGCACCATCACACCACACCCGATACACCTGGTGCCATTATATCCACTGCCCCCAGGAGAGTCCCCTCCGGAGTGTCCTGCACCGTCACACTGCACTCGATACACCAGGCGCCATTGTATCCACTGCCCCCAGGAGAGTCCCCTCCGGAGTGTCCTGCACCATCACACTGCACCTGATACACCAGGTGGCATTATATCCACCACCCTCCGGAGTGTCCTGCACAGTCACACTGCGCCAAATACACCAGGCGCCATTATATCCACCGCCCCCAGGAGAGTCCCCTCAGGAGTGTCCTGCACCATCACACTGCACACGATACACCAGGCGCCATTATATCCACTGCCCCCAGGAGAGTCTCCTCCAGAGTGTCCTGCACCATCACACTGCACACGATACACCAGGTGGCATTATATCCACCACCCTCCGGAGTGTCCTGCACAGTCACACTGCGCCAAATACACCAGGCGCCATTATATCCACCGCCCCCAGAAGAGTCCCCTGCGGAGTGTCCTGCACCGTCACACTACACATGATACACCAGGCGCCTATATATCCACTGCCCCCAGTAGAGTCTCCTCCAGAGTGTCCTGCACCATCACACCGCACACGATACACCAGGCGCCATTATATCCACTGCCCCCAGGAGAGTCCCCTCCGGAGTGTCCTGCACCGTCACACTGCACACGATACACCAGGCGCCATTATATCCACTGCCCCCAGGAGAGTCCCCTCTGGAGTGTCCTGCACAATCACACTGCACACGATACACCAGGCGCCATTATATACATCGCCCCCAGGAAAGTCCCCTCCGGAGTGTCCTGCACCATCACACTGCACACGATACGCCAGGTGCCATTATATCCACCGCCCCCAGGAGAGTCCCCTCTGGAGCGTCCTGCACCATCACACTACACACGATACACCAGGTGCCATTACATCCACCACCCCCAGGAGAGTCTCCTCCGGAGTGTCCTGCACCATCACACTGCACCCGATACACCAGGCGCCATTACATCCACCGCCCCCAGGAGAGTCCCCTCCGGAGTGTCCTGCACCATCACACTGCACCCGATACACCAGGCGCCATTATATCCACTGCCCCCGGGAGAGTCTCCTCCGGAGTGTCCTTCACCATCACACTGCACACAATACACCGGCGCCATTACATCCACTGCCACCAGGAGAGTCCCCTCCGGAGTGTCCTGCACTGTCACACTGCACACGATACACCAGGCACAATTATATACATCGACCCCAGGAGAGTCTCCTCCGGAGTGTCCTGCACCATCACACCGCACACGATACACCAGGTGTCATTACATCCACCGCCCCCAGGAGAGTCCCGTCTGGAGTGTCCTGCACCATCACACCGCACACGATACACCAGGCGCCATTATATCCACCGCCCCCAGGAGAGTCTCCTCCGGAGTGTCCTGCACCGTCACACTGCACACCATACACCAGGTGCCATTACATCCACCGCCCCCAGGAGAGTCTCCTCCGCAGTGTCCTGCGCCATCACATTGCACACGATACACCAGGTGCCATTACATCCACCGCCCCCAGGAGAGTCTCCTCCGGAGTGTCCTGCACCGTCACACTGCACACGATACACCAGGTGCCATTACATCCACCGCCCCCAGGAGAGTCTCCTCCGGATTGTCCTGCACCGTCACACCTCGGGAGATACACCAGGCGCCATTATATCCACCGCCCCCAGAAGAGTCCCCTGCGGATTGTCCTGCACCGTCACACTACACATGATACACCAGGCGCCATTATATCCACTGCCCCCAGTAGAGTCTACTCCGGAGTGTCCTGCACCGTCACACTGCACCCGATACACCAGGCGCCATTATATCCACTGCCCCCAGGAGAATCCCCTCCGGAGTGTCCTGCACCGTCACACTGCACCCGATACACCAGGCGCCATTATATCCACTGCCCCCAGGAGAGTCCCCTCCGGAGTGTCCTGCACCATCACACCGCACATGATACACCAGGTGCCATTATATCCACCGCCCCCAGGAGAGTCTCCTCCGGAGTGTCCTGCACCATCACACTGCACACGATACACCTGGCGCCATTATATCCATCGCCCCCAGGAGAGTCTCCTCCGGAGTGTCCTGCACCATCACACTACACACGATACACCAGGCGCCATTATATCCATCGCCCCCAGGAGAGTCTCCTCCGGAGTGTCCTGCACCATCACACCGCACCCGATACACCTGGCGCCATGATATCCACTGCCCCCAGGAGAGTCCCCTCCAGAGTGTCCTGCACCATCACACTACACACGATACACCAGGCACCATTATATCCACCGCCCCCAGGAGAGTCTCCACTGGAGTGTCCTGCACCATCACACCGCACCCGATACACCAGGTGCCATTACATCCACCACCCCCAGGAGAGTCCCCTCCGGAGTGTCCTGCATCGTCACACTGCACATGATACACCAGGCGCCATTATATCCATCGCCCCCAGGAGAGTCTCCTCCGGAGTGTCCTGCACCATCACACTACACACGATACACCAGGCGCCATTATATCCACCGCCCCCAGGAGAGTCTCCTCCGGAGTGTCCTGCACCGTCACACTACACACGATACACCAGGGGCCATTATATCCACCGCCCCTCCGGAGTGTCCTGCACCGTCACACTACACACGATACACCAGGCACCATTATATCCATCACCCTGAGGAGAGTTCCTCCGGAGTGTCCTGCACCGTCACACTGCACATGATACACCAGGCACCATTATATCCACCGCCCCTAGGAGAGTCCCGTCCAGAGTGTCCTACACCGTCACACTGCACACGATACACCAGGTGCCATTATATCCACCGCCCCCAGGAGAGTTTCTCCGGAGTGTCCTGCACCGTCACACTGCACACGATACACCAGGCGCCATTATATCCATCGCCCCCAGGAGAGTCCCCTCCGGAGTGTCCTGCGTTGTCACACTGCACACGATACACCAGGCGCCATTACATCCACTGCCCCCAGGAGAGTCTCCTCCGGAGTGTCCTGCACCGTCACACTGCACACGATACACCAGGCGCCATTACATCCACCGCCCCCAGGAGAGTCTCCTCCGCAGTGTCCTGCGCCATCACACTGCACACGATACACCAGGCGCCATTACATCCACCGCCACCAGGAGAGTCCCCTACAGAGTGTCCTGCACCATCACACTGCACACGATACACCAGGTGGCATTATATCCACCACCCTCCGGAGTGTCCTGCACAGTCACACTGCGCCAAATACACCAGGCGCCATTATATCCACCGCCCCCATGAGAGTCTCCTCCGGATTGTCCTGCACCGTCACACCTAGGGAGATACACCAAGCGCCATTATATCCACCGCCCCCAGAAGAGTCCCCTGCGGAGTGTCCTGCACCGTCACACTACACATGATACACCAGGCGCCATTATATCCACTGCCCGCAGGAGAGTCCCCTCCGGAGTGTCCTGCACCGTCACACTGCACCCGATACACCAGGCGCCATTATATCCACTGCCCCCAGGAATGTCCCCTCCGGAGTGTCCTGCACCATCACACTGCACATGATACACCAGGTGCCATTATATACATCACCCCCAGGAGAGTCTCGTCCGGAGTGTCCGGCACTGTCACACTACAGACGATACACCAGGTGCCATTACATCCACCGCCCCCAGGAGAGTCTCCTCCGGAGTGTCCTGCACCGTCACACTACACACTATACACCAGGCGCCATTATATCCACCGCCCCCAGGAGAGTCTCCACTGGAGTGTCCTGCACCGTCACACTGCACACGATACACCTGGCGCCATGATATCCACTGCCCCCAGGAGAGTCCCCTCCGGAGTGTCCTGCACCGTCACACTACACACGATACACCAGGTGCCATTACATCCACCGCCCCCAGGAGAGTCTCCTCCGGAGTGTCCTGCACCGTCACACTACACACGATACACCAGGCGCCATTATATCCATCGCCCCCAGGAGAGTCTCCTCCGGAGTGTCCTGCACCATCACACCGCACCCGATACACCTGGCGCCATTATATCCACTGCCCCCAGGAGAGTCCCCTCCGGAGTGTCCTGCACCATCACACCGCACCCGATACACCAGGTGCCATTACATCCACCGCCCCCAGGAGAGTCCCCTCCGGAGTGTCCTGCACCATCACACTGCACACGATACACCAGGCGCCATTACATCCACCGCCACCAGGATAGTCCCCTACAGAGTGTCCTGCACCATCACACTGCACACGATACACCAGGTGGCATTATATCCACCACCCTCCGGAGTGTCCTGCACAGTCACACTGCGCCAAATACACCAGGCGCCATTATATCCACCGCCCCCATGAGAGTCTCCTCCGGATTGTCCTGCACCGTCACACCTCGGGAGATACACCAAGCGCCATTATATCCACCGCTCCCAGAAGAGTCCCCTGCGGAGTGTCCTGCACCGTCACACTACACATGATACACCAGGCGCCATTATATCCACTGCCCGCAGGAAAGTCCCCTCCGGAGTGTCCTGCACCGTCACACTGCACCCGATACACCAGGCGCCATTATATCCACTGCCCCCAGGAGAGTCCCCTCCGGAGTGTCCTGCACCATCACACTGCACATGATACACCAGGTGCCATTATATACATCACCCCCAGGAGAGTCTCGTCCGGAGTGTCCGGCACTGTCACACTACACACGATACACCAGGTGCCATTACATCCACCGCCCCCAGGAGAGTCTCCTCCGGAGTGTCCTGCACCGTCACACTACACACTATACACCAGGCGCCATTATATCCACCGCCCCCAGGAGAGTCTCCACTGGAGTGTCCTGCACCGTCACACTGCACACGATACACCTGGCGCCATGATATCCACTGCCCCCAGGAGAGTCCCCTCCGGAGTGTCCTGCACCGTCACACTACACACGATACACCAGGTGCCATTACATCCACCGCCCCCAGGAGAGTCTCCTCCGGAGTGTCCTGCACCGTCACACTACACACGATACACCAGGCGCCATTATATCCATCGCCCCCAGGAGAGTCTCCTCCGGAGTGTCCTGCACCATCACACCGCACCCGATACACCTGGCGCCATTATATCCACTGCCCCCAGGAGAGTCCCCTCCGGAGTGTCCTGCACCATCACACCGCACCCGATACACCAGGTGCCATTACATCCACCGCCCCCAGGAGAGTCCCCTCCGGAGTGTCCTGCATCGTCACACTGCACATGATACACCAGGCGCCATTATATCCATCGCCCCCAGGAGAGTCCCCTCCGGAGTGTCCTGCACTGTCACACGCATAACTTTGGACAAAAAGCAACACTGAAGTATAGTAGGACACCGATAATAATATCCAAGTCACGTGATCTTTATTAAACTGGTCCATGAGAACCAACGCACAAGTCAGGAGAGAGGTCATGACCCTGTCCCCTAAAGATCAGCGCCCGACATAGAAGATCTATAGGTGAATCTCTCCAGACAAGGGAATCCATGTAGGGAGCAGATATGAGTGAGTATATAATACACTAATGGGGTGAGTGTCCAGTGCAGATAATAGCACAAAAATTACACAAATCCCAAAATAATAAGAATGAAAATAGATTTATATTGGATATAAACCAAAGAATTACAGCCCCAATATAAAGTAATCACTCATCCACATAAACAAGAGGCAAGCGTCCCGGAGGAATCCATGATAGGACCAAGGACGGGGCCACAGAGGACCCCACGCGTTCCGTCCTCACCAGACAACCCTCCAGAATGTATATACACTCCATAATAACCCAACGTACCCGATGGAAGCTTAATGGCTCCACATGCTGGCGGCGGTGAGACGCTGGAGTCACTTCCGGACTCCAACTTTACGTCACATCCCGTTGACACCCACAGTAAAGTCACGTATTGGACGGCACAATGACACGGCGCGCACCAGGATAGTACGCACGAAGTGAACGCACACATAATCCAAGGATGTGCACCACCTGATTGGAGGACACGGGCTCTTCTAGCCTCATTCTATTGTTACTATGCGTTAGTCACCACAGTACGTACATCTAGCGCATGCGTGCGCATTTACATCCAACCCAAGGCGCAAACCACGTCCTAATATATTACAGACATATAGATATATACTGCAGATGTATGTACGGTATATAACTCAGGTAATCATTTATAATAGCATACACTGCGCGCCCGGACCAGTGTGGACTCCCCACCGGTATGACTAAGGTCCCCTGTCAGACCAAAACGCGTTATTTGTCTACACTGTCTATGTACCTGTTGATCTATATACAATAAAAGCGACATTTTATGGGAGCTGCGCTGGACATCCATCCTTGCTTTTCATTGATTTATAATAAGTTCATTTAAACAGTGGAATTCCACTACAATATACAAAAAGCATAGACCTCAGCACCAATAAAACAGAAAAAAGGATGAAAAACATCAAAAATAATAAAAAAATAATAAAAAAATGAATTAATTGATAGTGATCCGTAGATCCATTTTATAGGCGCACCATCGAGAATTTCACAAAATAAAATATATATATATGTGTTCAATATTGTTCACGTTTCCTTATTCTTCCTTGTACATTACAGTAACACAACCTGTTAATAGAACTGATCACATGATGCACAAATCTTCATATAAACCATCTAGTGCCAACATACTGTATATATACGGAGCAGACAACCCCTTCCAATGTATCACAAGGATATATATATATAGATACTGTACATACCTATATATGTGTCCTTCTCGGTGTCCAGTACGTCCACCATATAACATAAAGGCCCCTGCACTAATTAAGTCAGGTAAGTGTTGTCCATCCTTATAATCAATAGAGCACACACCTGTGCGACCGTGTCACTCCGCCGTATACACAATATCCACCATGTAACACCCTGTACCCTTTACATTAGGTAGGTACTATCTATATCACACACCTGTACGACCGTGTCACTCCACCGTATACACAATATCCACCATGTAACACCCTGTACCCTTTACATCAGGTAGGTATTATCTATATCACACACCTGTGCGACCGTGTCACTCCGCCGTATACACAATATCCACCATGTAACACCCTGTACCCTTTACATCAGGTAGGTACTATCTATATCACACACCTGTGCGACCGTGTCACTCCGCCGTATACACAATATCCACCATGTAACACCCTGTACCCTTTACATCAGGTAGGTATTATCTATATCTCACACCTGTGCGACCGTGTCACTCCGCCGTATACACAATATCCACCATGTAACACCCTGTACCCTTTACATCAGGTAGGTATTATCTATATCACACACCTGTGCGACCGTGTCACTCCGCCGTATACACAATATCCACCATGTAACACCCTGTACCCTTTACATCAGGTAGGTACTATCTATATCACACACCTGTGCGACCGTGTCACTCCACCGTATACACAATATCCACCATGTAACACCCTGTACCCTTTACATCGGGTAGGTACTATCTATATCACACACCTGTGCGACAGTGTCACTCCACCGTATACGCAATATCCACCATGTAACACCCTGTACCCTTTACATCAGGTAGGTACTATCTATATCACACACCTGTGCGACCGTGTCACTCCGCCGTATACACAATATCCACCATGTAACACCCTGTACCCTTTACATCAGGTAGGTACTATCTATATCACACACCTGTGCGACCGTGTCACTCCACCATATACGCAATATCCACCATGTAACACCCTGTACCCTTTACATCAGGTAGGTACTATCTATATCACACACCTGTGCGACTGTGTCACTCCGCCGTATACACAATATCCACCATGTAACACCCTGTACCCTTTACATCAGGTAGGTATTATCTATATCACTCACCTGTGCGACCGTGTCACTCCACCGTATACACAATATCCACCATGTAACATCCTGTACCCTTTACATCAGGTAGGTATTATCTATATCACACACCTGTGCGACCGTGTCACTCCACCGTATACACAATATCCACCATGTAACACCCTGTACCCTTTACATCAGGTAGGTACTATCTATATCACACACCTGTGCGACCGTGTCACTCCACCGTATACACAATATCCACCATGTAACACCCTGTACCCTTTACATCAGGTAGGTACTATCTATATCACACACCTGTGCGACCGTGTCACTCCGCCGTATACACAATATCCACCATGTAACACCCTGTACCCTTTACATCAGGTAGGTACTATCTATATCACACACCTGTGCGACCGTGTCACTCCACCGTATACACAATATCCACCATGTAACACCCTGTACCCTTTACATCAGGTAGGTATTATCTATATCACACACCTGTGCGACCGTGTCACTCTGCCGTATACACAATATCCACCATGTAACACCCTGTACCCTTTACATCAGGTAGGTATTATCTATATCACACACCTGTGCGACCGTGTCACTCCACCGTATACACAATATCCACCATGTAACACCCTGTACCCTTTACATCAGGTAGGTATTATCTATATCACACACCTGTGCGACCGTGTCACTCCGCCGTATACACAATATCCACCATGTAACACCCTGTACCCTTTACATCAGGTAGGTATTATCTATATCACACACCTGTGCGACCGTGTCACTCCACCGTATACACAATATCCACCATGTAACACCCTGTACCCTTTACATCAGGTAGGTATTATCTATATCACCCACCTGTGCGACCGTGTCACTCCACCGTATACACAATATCCACCATGTAACACCCTGTACCCTTTACATCAGGTAGGTATTATCTATATCACACACCTGTGCGACCGTGTCACTCCACCATATACGCAATATCCACCATGTAACACCCTGTACCCTTTACATCAGGTAGGTACTATCTATATCACACACCTGTGCGACCGTGTCACTCCGCCGTATACACAATATCCACCATGTAACACCCTGTACCCTTTACATCAGGTAGGTATTATCTATATCACACACCTGTACGACCGTGTCACTCCACCGTATACACAATATCCACCATGTAACACTCTGTACCCTTTACATCAGGTAGGTATTATCTATATCACACACCTGTACGACCGTGTCACTCCACCGTATACACAATATCCACCATGTAACACCCTGTACCCTTTACATCAGGTAGGTATTATCTATATCACACACCTGTGCGACCGTGTCACTCCACCGTATACACAATATCCACCATGTAACACTCTGTACCCTTTACATCAGGTAGGTACTATCTATATCACACACCTGTGCGACCGTGTCACTCCACCGTATACGCAATATCCACCATGTAACACCCTGTACCCTTTACATCAGGTAGGTACTATCTATATCACACACCTGTGCGACCGTGTCACTCCACCGTATACACAATATCCACCATGTAACACCCTGTACCCTTTACATCAGGTAGGTATTATCTATATCACACACCTGTGCGACCGTGTCACTCCACCGTATACACAATATCCACCATGTAACACCCTGTACCCTTTACATCAGGTAGGTATTGTTACGCCGAGCGCTCCGGGTCCCCGCTCCTCCCCGGAGCGCTCGCTTCACTCTCTCCGCTGCAGCGCTCCGGTCACGTCCTCTGACCCGGGGCGCTGCGATCCCGCTGCCAGCCGGGATGCGATTCGCGATGCGGGTAGCGCCCGCTCGCGATGCGCACCCCGGCTCCCCTACCTGACTCGCTCCCCGTCTGTTCTGTCCCGGCGCGCGCGGCCCCGCTCCCTAGGGCGCGCGCGCGCCGGGTCTCTGCGATTTAAAGGGCCACTGCGCCGCTGATTGGCGCAGTGGTTCCAATTAGGGTAATCACCTGTGCACTTCCCTATATTACCTCACTTCCCTTGCACTCCCTTGCCGGATCTTGTTGCCATTGTGCCAGTGAAAGCGTTCCTTGTGTGTTCCTTGCCTGTGTTTCCAGACCTTCTGCCGTTGCCCCTGACTACGATCCTTGCTGCCTGCCCCGACCTTCTGCTACGTCCGACCTTGCTTCTGCCTACTCCCTTGTACCGCGCCTATCTTCAGCAGCCAGAGAGGTGAGCCGTTGCTAGTGGATACGACCTGGTCACTACCGCCGCAGCAAGACCATCCCGCTTTGCGGCGGGCTCTGGTGAAAACCAGTAGTGGCTTAGAACCGGTCCACTAGCACGGTCCACGCCAATCCCTCTCTGGCACAGAGGGTCCACTACCTGCCAGCCGGCATCGTGACAGTAGATCCGGCCATGGATCCCGCTGAAGTTCCTCTGCCAGTTGTCGCTGACCTCACCACGGTGGTCGCCCAGCAGTCACAACAGATAGCGCAACAAGGCCAACAGCTGTCTCAACTGACCGTTATGCTACAACAGTTACTACCACAGCTTCAGCAGTCATCTCCTCCGCCAGCTCCTGCACCTCCTCCGCAGCGAGTGGCCGCTCCTGGGATACGCTTATCCTTGCCGGATAAATTTGATGGGGACTCTAAGTTTTGCCGTGGCTTTCTTTCCCAATGTTCCCTGCATCTGGAGATGATGTCGGACCTGTTTCCCACTGAAAGGTCTAAGGTGGCTTTCGTAGTCAGTCTTCTGTCCGGAAAAGCCCTGTCATGGGCCACACCGCTCTGGGACCGCAATGACCCCGTCACTGCCTCTGTACACTCCTTCTTCTCGGAAATCCGAAGTGTCTTTGAGGAACCTGCCCGAGCCTCTTCTGCTGAGACTGCCCTGTTGAACCTGGTCCAGGGTAATTCTTCCGTTGGCGAGTATGCCGTACAGTTCCGTACACTTGCTTCAGAATTGTCCTGGAATAATGAGGCCCTCTGCGCGACCTTCAAAAAAGGCCTATCCAGCAACATTAAAGATGTTCTGGCCGCACGAGAAATTCCTGCTAATCTACATGAACTTATTCACCTAGCCACTCGCATTGACATGCGTTTTTCTGAAAGGCGTCAGGAACTCCGCCAAGATATGGACTCTGTTCGCACGAGGCGTTTCGTCTCCTCGGCTCCTCTCTCCTCTGGTCCCCTGCAATCTGTTCCTGTGCCTCCCGCCGTGGAGGCTATGCAGGTCGACCGGTCTCGCCTGACACCTCAAGAGAGGACACGACGCCGTATGGAGAACCTCTGCCTGTACTGTGCTAGTACCGAACACTTCCTGAGGGATTGTCCTATCCGTCCTCCCCGCCTGGAAAGACGTACGCTGACTCCGCACAAAGGTGAGACAGTCCTTGATGTCTTCTCTGCTTCTCCACGTCTTACTGTGCCTGTGCGGATGTCTGCCTCTGCCTTCTCCTTCTCTACGGTGGCCTTCTTGGACTCTGGATCTGCAGGAAATTTTATTTTGGCCTCTCTCGTCTACAGGTTCAACATCCCGGTGACCAGTCTCGCCAGACCCCTCTACATCAATTGTGTAAATAATGAAAGATTGGACTGTACCATACGTTTCTGCACGGAGCCCCTTCTTATGAGCATCGGATCTCATCATGAGAGGATTGAACTTTTGGTCCTCCCCAATTGCACCTCAGAAATTCTCCTTGGACTTCCCTGGCTTCAACTTCATTCCCCAACCCTGGATTGGTCCACTGGGGACATCAAGAGTTGGGGGTCCTCTTGTTCCAAGAACTGTCTAAAACCGGTTCCCAGTAACCCTTGCCGTAACTCTGTGGTTCCTCCAGTAACCGGTCTCCCTAAGGCCTATATGGACTTCGCGGATGTTTTCTGCAAAAAACAAGCTGAGACTCTACCTCCTCACAGGCCTTATGATTGCCCTATCGACCTCCTCCCGGGCACTACTCCACCCCGGGGCAGAATTTATCCTCTCTCTGCCCCAGAGACTCTTGCCATGTCCGAATACGTCCAGGAGAATCTAAAAAAGGGCTTTATCCGTAAATCCTCCTCTCCTGCCGGAGCCGGATTTTTCTTTGTGTCCAAAAAAGATGGCTCCCTACGTCCTTGCATTGACTACCGCGGTCTTAATAAAATCACGGTTAAGAACCGCTACCCCTTACCCCTCATCTCTGAACTCTTTGATCGCCTCCAAGGTGCCCACATCTTCACTAAATTGGACTTAAGAGGCGCCTATAACCTCATCCGCATCAGAGAGGGGGACGAGTGGAAAACGGCATTTAACACCAGAGATGGACACTTTGAGTATCTGGTCATGCCCTTTGGACTGTGCAATGCCCCTGCCGTCTTCCAAGACTTTGTCAATGAAATTTTTCGTGATCTGTTATACTCCTGTGTTGTTGTATATCTGGACGATATCCTAATTTTTTCTGCCAATCTAGAAGAACACCGCCAGCATGTCCGTATGGTTCTTCAGAGACTTCGTGACAACCAACTCTATGCCAAAATTGAGAAATGTCTGTTTGAATGCCAATCTCTTCCTTTTCTAGGATATTTGGTCTCTGGCCAGGGACTACAGATGGATCCAGACAAACTCTCTGCCGTCTTAGATTGGCCACGCCCCTCCGGACTCCGTGCTATCCAACGCTTTTTGGGGTTCGCCAATTATTACAGGCAATTTATTCCACATTTTTCTACCATTGTGGCTCCTATCGTGGCTTTAACCAAAAAAAATGCTGATCCCAAGTCCTGGCCTCCTCAAGCAGAAGACGCCTTTAAACGACTCAAGTCTGCCTTTTCTTCGGCTCCCGTGCTCTCCAGACCTGACCCTTCCAAACCCTTCCTATTGGAGGTTGATGCCTCCTCAGTGGGAGCTGGAGCTGTTCTTCTACAAAAAAATTCTTCCGGGCATGCTGTCACTTGTGGTTTTTTTTCTAGGACCTTCTCTCCGGCGGAGAGGAACTACTCCATCGGGGATCGAGAGCTTCTAGCCATTAAATTAGCACTTGAGGAATGGAGGCATCTGCTGGAGGGATCAAGATTTCCTGTTATTATCTACACCGACCACAAGAACCTCTCCTACCTCCAGTCTGCCCAACGGCTGAATCCTCGCCAGGCCCGGTGGTCTCTGTTCTTTGCCCGATTTAATTTTGAGATTCACTTTCGTCCTGCCGATAAGAACATTAGGGCCGATGCTCTCTCTCGTTCCTCGGATGCCTCAGAAGTTGATCTCCCTCCGCAACACATCATTCCACCTGACTGCCTGATCTCCACTTCTCCTGCCTCCATCAGGCAGACTCCTCCAGGAAAGACCTTTGTTTCTCCACGCCAACGCCTCGGAATCCTCAAATGGGGTCACTCCTCCCATCTCGCAGGTCATGCGGGCATCAAGAAATCTGTGCAACTCATCTCCCGCTTCTATTGGTGGCCGACTCTGGAGACGGATGTTGTGGACTTTGTGCGAGCCTGCACTATCTGTGCCCGGGATAAGACTCCTCGCCAGAAGCCCGCTGGTTTTCTTCATCCTCTGCCTGTCCCCGAACAGCCTTGGTCTCTGATTGGTATGGATTTTATCACTGATTTACCCCCTTCCCGTGGCAACACTGTTATTTGGGTGGTCGTTGATCGATTCTCCAAAATGGCACATTTCATCCCTCTTCCTGGTCTTCCTTCTGCGCCTCAGTTGGCTAAACAATTTTTTGTACACATTTTTCGTCTTCACGGGTTGCCTACGCAGATTGTCTCGGATAGAGGTGTCCAATTCGTGTCTAAATTCTGGAGGGCTCTCTGTAAACAACTCAAGATTAAATTAAATTTTTCCTCTGCATATCATCCCCAGTCCAATGGACAAGTAGAAAGAATTAACCAGATCTTGGGTGATTATTTGCGACATTTTGTTTCCTCCCGCCAGGATGACTGGGCAGATCTCCTTCCATGGGCCGAATTCTCGTATAACTTCAGGGTCTCTGAGTCTTCCTCCAAATCCCCATTTTTCGTGGTGTACGGCCGTCACCCTCTTCCCCCCCTCCCTACCCCCTTGCCCTCTGGTCTGCCCGCTGTGGATGAAATTTCTCGTGACCTTTCCATTATATGGAGAGAGACCCAAAATTCTCTCTTACAGGCTTCTTCACGCATGAAGAGGTTCGCGGATAAGAAAAGAAGAGCTCCCCCCGTTTTTTCCCCTGGAGACAAGGTATGGCTCTCCGCTAAATATGTCCGCTTCCGTGTCCCTAGCTACAAGTTGGGACCACGCTATCTTGGTCCTTTCAAAATTTTGTGTCAAATTAATCCTGTCTCTTATAAACTTCTTCTTCCTCCTTCTCTTCGTATCCCTAATGCCTTTCACGTCTCTCTTCTCAAACCACTCATCCTCAACCGTTTTTCTCCCAAATCTGTTCCTCCCACTCCTGTTTCCGGCTCCTCGGACGTCTTCTCGGTCAAGGAAATTTTGGCTGCCAAAAAGGTCAGAGGGAAAAATTTTTTTTTAGTAGACTGGGAGGGTTGTGGTCCTGAAGAGAGATCCTGGGAACCTGAGGACAACATCCTTGACAAAAGTCTGCTCCTCAGGTTCTCAGGCTCCAAGAAGAGGGGGAGACCCAAGGGGGGGGGTACTGTTACGCCGAGCGCTCCGGGTCCCCGCTCCTCCCCGGAGCGCTCGCTTCACTCTCTCCGCTGCAGCGCTCCGGTCACGTCCTCTGACCCGGGGCGCTGCGATCCCGCTGCCAGCCGGGATGCGATTCGCGATGCGGGTAGCGCCCGCTCGCGATGCGCACCCCGGCTCCCCTACCTGACTCGCTCCCCGTCTGTTCTGTCCCGGCGCGCGCGGCCCCGCTCCCTAGGGCGCGCGCGCGCCGGGTCTCTGCGATTTAAAGGGCCACTGCGCCGCTGATTGGCGCAGTGGTTCCAATTAGGGTAATCACCTGTGCACTTCCCTATATTACCTCACTTCCCTTGCACTCCCTTGCCGGATCTTGTTGCCTTAGTGCCAGTGAAAGCGTTCCTTGTGTGTTCCTTGCCTGTGTTTCCAGACCTTCTGCCGTTGCCCCTGACTACGATCCTTGCTGCCTGCCCCGACCTTCTGCTACGTCCGACCTTGCTTCTGCCTACTCCCTTGTACCGCGCCTATCTTCAGCAGCCAGAGAGGTGAGCCGTTGCTAGTGGATACGACCTGGTCACTACCGCCGCAGCAAGACCATCCCGCTTTGCGGCGGGCTCTGGTGAAAACCAGTAGTGGCTTAGAACCGGTCCACTAGCACGGTCCACGCCAATCCCTCTCTGGCACAGAGGGTCCACTACCTGCCAGCCGGCATCGTGACAGGTATTATCTATATCACACACCTGTGCGACCGTGTCACTCCACCGTATACACAATATCCACCATGTAACACTCTGTACCCTTTACATCAGGTAGGTATTATCTATATCACACACCTGTACGACCGTGTCACTCCACCGTATACACAATATCCACCATGTAACACCCTGTACCCTTTACATCAGGTAGGTACTATCTATATCACACACCTGTGCGACCGTGTCACTCCACCGTATACACAATATCCACCATGTAACACCCTGTACCCTTTACATCAGGTAGGTATTATCTATATCACACACCTGTGCGACCGTGTCACTCCGCCGTATACACAATATCCACCATGTAACACCCTGTACCCTTTACATCAGGTAGGTATTATCTATATCACACACCTGTGCGACCGTGTCACTCCACCGTATACACAATATCCACCATGTAACACCCTGTACCCTTTACATCAGGTAGGTATTATCTATATCACACACCTGTGCGACCGTGTCACTCCGCCGTATACACAATATCCACCATGTAACACCCTGTACCTGTTACGCCTAGCGCTCCGGGTCCCCGCTCCTCCCCGGAGCGCGTACGGCGTCTCTCTCTCCGCAGCGCCCCGGTCGGTCCCGCTGACCGGGAGCGCTGCCCTGTCCTGGCCGTTGGGGATGCGATTCGCACAGCGGGACGCGCCCGCTCGCGAATCGCATCCCAGGTCACTTACCCGTTCCCGTCTCCTGCTGTCATGTGCTGGCGCGCGCGGCTCCGCTCTCTAGGGCGCGCGCGCGCCAGCTCCCTGAGATTTAAAGGGCCAGTGCACCAATGATTGGTGCCTGGCCCAATTAGCTTAATTGGCTCCCACCTGTTCCCTGGCTATATCTAGTCTCCTCCCTTGTACTCCCTTGCCGGATCTTGTTGCCTTAGTGCCAGTGAAAGCGTTTTGTGTGTTTATAACCAGTGTACCAGATCTCCTGCTATCTCCCCTGACTACGAATCTTGCCGCCTGCCCCCGACCTTCTGCTACGTCCGACTTTGCTTCTGCCTACTCCCTTGTACCTCGCCTATCTTCAGTATCTTCAGCAGCCAGAGAGGTGAGCCGTTGCTAGTGGATACGACCTGGTCACTACCGCCGCAGCAAGACCATCCCGCTTTGCGGCGGGCTCTGGTGAAAACCTGTAGTGGCTAGAACCGGTCCACTAGCGCGGTCCACGCCAATCCCTCTCTGGCACAGAGGGTCCACTACCTGCCAGCCGGCATCGTGTCAGTAGATCCGGCCATGGATCCCGCTGAGGTTCCCCTGCCAGTTGTCTCTGATATCGCCCGACAGGTCGCCCTTCTAACCCACCAGCTGTCGGAAGTGTCCACCATTGTGCGCCAACATTCGCAACTTCTTCAGCAATCATCTCCTCCGCCAGCTCCTGCACCTCCTCCGCAGCGAGTGGCCACTCCTAGCCTCCGCCTGTCCTTGCCGGACAAATTTAATGGGGACTCTAAGTTTTGCCGTGGCTTTCTTTCGCAATGTTCATTGCACTTGGAGATGATGTCGGACCTGTTTCCCACTGAAAGGTCTAAGGTGGCTTTCGTAGTCAGCCTTCTGTCTGGAAAAGCTCTGTCATGGGCCACACCGCTCTGGGACCGCAATGACCCCGTCACCGCCTCGGTACACTCCTTCTTCTCGGAAATTCGAAGTGTCTTTGAGGAACCTGCCCGAGCCTCTTCTGCTGAGACTGCCCTGCTGAACCTCGTCCAGGGTAATTCTTCCGTTGGCGAGTACGCCATACAATTCCGTACCCTTGCTTCTGAACTTTCCTGGAATAATGAGGCTCTCTGCGCGACCTTTAAAAAAGGCCTATCCAGCAACATTAAAGATGTTCTGGCCGCACGAGAGACTCCTGCTAACCTGCATGAACTCATTCATCTAGCCACTCGCATTGACATGCGTTTTTCTGAGAGGCATCAAGAGCTCCGCCAGGAAAAAGACTTAGATCTCTGGACACCTCTCCCACAGTCTCCACTGCAATCTGCGCCTAGGCCTTCCGCCGAGGAGGCCATGCAAGTGGATCGGTCTCGCCTGACCCTGGAAGAGAGGAATCGCCGTAAGGAAGAGAATCTTTGTCTGTACTGTGCCAGTACTGAACATTTTTTGGTGGAGTGCCCAATCCGTCCTCCACGTCTGGGAAACGCACGCTCGCACCCAGCTCTCGTGGGTGTGGCGTCTCTTGATGCTAAGTCGACTTCTCCACGTCTCACGGTGCCTGTTCGGATTTCTACGTCAGCCAGCTCTCCCCTCTCAGCCGTGGCCTGCCTGGACTCTGGAGCTTCTGGGAATTTTATTCGGGAATCCTTGGTGAATAAATTCCGCATTCCGGTGACCCGTCTTGTCAAGCCACTCCACATTTCCGCGGTCAACGGAGCCAGATTGGACTGCACCGTGCGTTATCGCACAGAGCCCCTCCTAATGTGCATCGGACCTCATCACGAGGAAATTGTATTTTTTGTCCTTCCTAATTGCACTTCTGAAGTTCTCCTTGGACTACCCTGGCTTCAACACCATTCCCCAACCCTGGATTGGTCCACTGGGGAGATCAAGAGTTGGGGTCCCTCTTGTTCCAAGGACTGCCTTCAACCGGTCCCCAGTACTCCCTGCCGTGACCCTGTGGTTCCTCCTGTATCCGGTCCCCCTAAGGTCATTAAGGACTCTGCCTGCCACAAGAAATACCTCTCCCCCCCTCCCAGTCCCATCAGGCAAACCTCTGTGTCCCCTCTTGGCCCTCGTCCTGGTGTCACACTGCCCCGTGCCAAGTCTCGCCCTCTGCCCTCCCTCCCCATCCCTACTCCTGCTGTTCCGCCTGCTGTTGAGGAATCCCTCCATCCTTTCCCGGTGTCCTCATCCCAGGGGAGGCAGTTACCAGACAAAGGGAAGGGGAGACCTAAGGGGGGGGGTACTGTTACGCCTAGCGCTCCGGGTCCCCGCTCCTCCCCGGAGCGCGTACGGCGTCTCTCTCTCCGCAGCGCCCCGGTCGGTCCCGCTGACCGGGAGCGCTGCCCTGTCCTGGCCGTTGGGGATGCGATTCGCACAGCGGGACGCGCCCGCTCGCGAATCGCATCCCAGGTCACTTACCCGTTCCCGTCTCCTGCTGTCATGTGCTGGCGCGCGCGGCTCCGCTCTCTAGGGCGCGCGCGCGCCAGCTCCCTGAGATTTAAAGGGCCAGTGCACCAATGATTGGTGCCTGGCCCAATTAGCTTAATTGGCTCCCACCTGTTCCCTGGCTATATCTAGTCTCCTCCCTTGTACTCCCTTGCCGGATCTTGTTGCCTTAGTGCCAGTGAAAGCGTTTTGTGTGTTTATAACCAGTGTACCAGATCTCCTGCTATCTCCCCTGACTACGAATCTTGCCGCCTGCCCCCGACCTTCTGCTACGTCCGACTTTGCTTCTGCCTACTCCCTTGTACCTCGCCTATCTTCAGTATCTTCAGCAGCCAGAGAGGTGAGCCGTTGCTAGTGGATACGACCTGGTCACTACCGCCGCAGCAAGACCATCCCGCTTTGCGGCGGGCTCTGGTGAAAACCTGTAGTGGCTAGAACCGGTCCACTAGCGCGGTCCACGCCAATCCCTCTCTGGCACAGAGGATCCACCTCCTGCCAGCCGGCATCGTGACAGTACCCTTTACATCAGGTAGGTATTATCTATATCACACACCTGTACGACCGTGTCACTCCACCGTATACACAATATCCACCATGTAACACTCTGTACCCTTTACATCAGGTAGGTATTATCTATATCACACACCTGTACGACCGTGTCACTCCGCCGTATACACAATATCCACCATGTAACACCCTGTACCCTTTACATCAGGTAGGTACTATCTATATCACACACCTGTGCGACCGTGTCACTCCGCCGTATACACAATATCCACCATGTAACACCCTGTACCCTTTACATCAGGTAGGTATTATCTATATCACACACCTGTGCGACCGTGTCACTCCGCCATATACACAATATCCACCATGTAACACCCTGTACCCTTTACATCAGGTAGGTATTATCTATATCACACACCTGTGCGACCGTGTCACTCCGCCGTATACACAATATCCACCATGTAACACCCTGTACCCTTTACATCAGGTAGGTACTATCTATATCACACACCTGTGCGACCGTGTCACTCCACCGTATACACAATATCCACCATGTAACACCCTGTACCCTTTACATCAGGTAGGTATTATCTATATCACCCACCTGTGCGACCGTGTCACTCCGCCGTATACACAATATCCACCATGTAACACCCTGTACACTTTACATCAGGTAGGTATTATCTATATCACACACCTGTGCGACCGTGTCACTCCGCCGTATACACAATATCCACCATGTAACACCCTGTACCCTTTACATCAGGTAGGTATTATCTATATCACACACCTGTGCGACCGTGTCACTCCACCGTATACACAATATCCACCATGTAACACTCTGTACCCTTTACATCAGGTAGGTATTATCTATATCACACACCTGTGCGACCGTGTCACTCCACCGTATACACAATACCCACCATGTAACACCCTGTACCCTTTACATCAGGTAGGTACTATCTATATCACACACCTGTGCGACCGTGTCACTCCGCCGTATACACAATATCCACCATGTAACACCCTGTACACTTTACATCAGGTAGGTATTATCTATATCACACACCTGTGCGACCGTGTCACTCCGCCGTATACACAATATCCACCATGTAACACCCTGTACCCTTTACATCAGGTAGGTATTATCTATATCACACACCTGTGCGACCGTGTCACTCCGCTGTATACACAATATCCACCATGTAACACCCTGTACCCTTTACATCAGGTAGGTATTATCTATATCACACACCTGTGCGACCGTGTCACTCCGCCATATACACAATACCCACCATGTAACACCCTGTACCCTTTACATCAGGTAGGTACTATCTATATCACACACCTGTACGACCGTGTCACTCCGCCGTATACACAATATCCACCATGTAACACTCTGTACCCTTTACATCAGGTAGGTATTATCTATATCCCACACCTGTACGACCGTGTCACTCCACCGTATACACAATATCCACCATGTAACACCCTGTACCCTTTACATCAGGTAGGTATTATCTATATCACACACCTGTGCGACCGTGTCACTCCGCCGTATACACAATATCCACCATGTAACACTCTGTACCCTTTACATCAGGTAGGTACTATCTATATCACACACCTGTGCGACCGTGTCACTCCGCCGTATACACAATATCCACCATGTAACACCCTGTACCCTTTACATCAGGTAGGTACTATCTATACCACACACCTGTGCGACCGTGTCACTCCGCCGTATACACAATATCCACCATGTAACACCCTGTACCCTTTACATCAGGTAGGTATTATCTATATCACCCACCTGTGCGACCGTGTCACTCCACCGTATACACAATATCCACCATGTAACACCCTGTACCCTTTACATCAGGTAGGTATTATCTATATCACCCACCTGTGCGACCGTGTCACTCCACCGTATACACAATATCCACCATGTAACACCCTGTACCCTTTACATCAGGTAGGTATTATCTATATCACACACCTGTGCGACCGTGTCACTCCACCGTATACACAATATCCACCATGTAACACCCTGTACCCTTTACATCAGGTAGGTATTATCTATATCACCCACCTGTGCGACCGTGTCACTCCACCGTATACACAATATCCACCATGTAACACCCTGTACCCTTTACATCAGGTAGGTATTATCTATATCACACACCTGTGCGACCGTGTCACTCCGCCGTATACACAATATCCACCATGTAACACCCTGTACCCTTTACATCAGGTAGGTATTATCTATATCACACACCTGTGCGACCGTGTCACTCCACCGTATACACAATATCCACCATGTAACACCCTGTACCCTTTACATCAGGTAGGTATTATCTATATCACCCACCTGTGCGACCGTGTCACTCCACCGTATACACAATATCCACCATGTAACACCCTGTACCCTTTACATCAGGTAGGTATTATCTATACCACACACCTGTGCGACCGTGTCACTCCACCGTATACACAATATCCACCATGTAACACCCTGTACCCTTTACATCAGGTAGGTATTATCTATATCACACACCTGTGCGACCGTGTCACTCCGCCGTATACACAATATCCACCATGTAACACTCTGTACCCTTTACATCAGGTAGGTATTATCTATATCACACACCTGTGCGACCGTGTCACTCCGCCGTATACACAATATCCACCATGTAACACCCTGTACCCTTTACATCAGGTAGGTATTATCTATATCACACACCTGTGCGACCGTGTCACTCCGCTGTATACACAATATCCACCATGTAACACCCTGTACCCTTTACATCAGGTAGGTACTATCTATATCACACACCTGTGCGACCGTGTCACTCCGCCGTATACACAATATCCACCATGTAACACCCTGTACCCTTTACATCAGGTAGGTACTATCTATATCACACACCTGTGCGACCGTGTCACTCCACCGTATACACAATATCCACCATGTAACACTCTGTACCCTTTACATCAGGTAGGTATTATCTATATCACACACCTGTACGACCGTGTCACTCCGCCGTATACACAATATCCACCATGTAACACCCTGTACCCTTTACATCAGGTAGGTATTATCTATATCACACACCTGTGCGACCGTGTCACTCCGCCATATACACAATATCTACCATGTAACACCCTGTACCCTTTACATCAGGTAGGTATTATCTATATCACACACCTGTGCGACCGTGTCACTCCGCCATATACACAATACCCACCATGTAACACCCTGTACCCTTTACATCAGGTAGGTATTATCTATATCACACACCTGTACGACCGTGTCACTCCGCCGTATACACAATATCCACCATGTAACACCCTGTACCCTTTACATCAGGTAGGTACTATCTATATCGCACACCTGTGCGACCGTGTCACTCCGCCGTATACACAATATCCACCATGTAACACCCTGTACCCTTTACATCAGGTAGGTACTATCTATATCACACACCTGTGCGACCGTGTCACTCCACCGTATACACAATATCCACCATGTAACACCCTGTACCCTTTACATCAGGTAGGTATTATCTATATCACACACCTGTGCGACCGTGTCACTCCACCGTATACACAATATCCACCATGTAACACCCTGTACCCTTTACATCAGGTAGGTATTATCTATATCACACACCTGTGCGACCGTGTCACTCCGCCGTATACACAATATCCACCATGTAACACCCTGTACCCTTTACATCAGGTAGGTATTATCTATATCACACACCTGTACGACCGTGTCACTCCGCCGTATACACAATATCCACCATGTAACACCCTGTACCCTTTACATCAGGTAGGTATTATCTATATCACACACCTGTGCGACCGTGTCACTCCGCCGTATACACAATATCCACCATGTAACACCCTGTACCCTTTACATCAGGTAGGTATTATCTATATCACACACCTGTGCGACCGTGTCACTCCGCTGTATACACAATATCCACCATGTAACACCCTGTACCCTTTACATCAGGTAGGTATTATCTATATCACACACCTGTGCGACCGTGTCACTCCGCCATATACACAATACCCACCATGTAACACCCTGTACCCTTTACATCAGGTAGGTACTATCTATATCACACACCTGTACGACCGTGTCACTCCACCGTATACACAATATCCACCATGTAACACCCTGTACCCTTTACATCAGGTAGGTACTATCTATATCACACACCTGTACGACCGTGTCACTCCGCCGTATACACAATATCCACCATGTAACACTCTGTACCCTTTACATCAGGTAGGTATTATCTATATCACCCACCTGTGCGACCGTGTCACTCCGCCGTATACACAATATCCACCATGTAACACCCTGTACACTTTACATCAGGTAGGTACTATCTATACCACACACCTGTGCGACCGTGTCACTCCGCCGTATACACAATATCCACCATGTAACACCCTGTACCCTTTACATCAGGTAGGTATTATCTATATCACCCACCTGTGCGACCGTGTCACTCCGCCGTATACACAATATCCACCATGTAACACCCTGTACCCTTTACATCAGGTAGGTATTATCTATATCACACACCTGTACGACCGTGTCACTCCACCGTATACACAATATCCACCATGTAACACCCTGTACACTTTACATCAGGTAGGTATTATCTATATCACCCACCTGTACGACCGTGTCACTCCGCCGTATACACAATATCCACCATGTAACACCCTGTACACTTTACATCAGGTAGGTACTATCTATACCACACACCTGTGCGACCGTGTCACTCCACCGTATACACAATATCCACCATGTAACACCCTGTACCCTTTACATCAGGTAGGTATTATCTATATCACACACCTGTGCGACCGTGTCACTCCACCGTATACACAATATCCACCATGTAACACTCTGTACCCTTTACATCAGGTAGGTATTATCTATATCACACACCTGTGCGACCGTGTCACTCCGCCGTATACACAATATCCACCATGTAACACCCTGTACCCTTTACATCAGGTAGGTATTATCTATATCACACACCTGTGCGACCGTGTCACTCCGCCGTATACACAATATCCACCATGTAACACTCTGTACCCTTTACATCAGGTAGGTATTATCTATATCACACACCTGTGCGACCGTGTCACTCCGCCGTATACACAATATCCACCATGTAACACCCTGTACCCTTTACATCGGGTAGGTATTATCTATATCACACACCTGTACGACCGTGTCACTCCGCCGTATACACAATATCCACCATGTAACACCCTGTACCCTTTACATCAGGTAGGTATTATCTATATCACACACCTGTGCGACCGTGTCACTCCGCCATATACACAATATCTACCATGTAACACCCTGTACCCTTTACATCAGGTAGGTATTATCTATATCACACACCTGTGCGACCGTGTCACTCCGCCATATACACAATACCCACCATGTAACACCCTGTACCCTTTACATCAGGTAGGTATTATCTATATCACACACCTGTACGACCGTGTCACTCCGCCGTATACACAATATCCACCATGTAACACCCTGTACCCTTTACATCAGGTAGGTACTATCTATATCGCACACCTGTGCGACCGTGTCACTCCGCCGTATACACAATATCCACCATGTAACACCCTGTACCCTTTACATCAGGTAGGTACTATCTATATCGCACACCTGTGCGACCGTGTCACTCCGCCGTATACACAATATCCACCATGTAACATCCTGTACCCTTTACATCAGGTAGGTATTATCTATATCGCACACCTGTGCGACCGTGTCACTCCGCCGTATACACAATATCCACCATGTAACACCCTGTACCCTTTACATCAGGTAGGTACTATCTATATCGCACACCTGTGCGACCGTGTCACTCCGCCGTATACACAATATCCACCATGTAACACCCTGTACCCTTTACATCAGGTAGGTATTATCTATATCACACACCTGTGCGACCGTGTCACTCCACCGTATACACAATATCTGAATAGAATTTAAATAAAAGAAAATATCGCCTATAACCAATCACCAGCTCAGGTGCTCAAAGAAGAATTCAATTAAAACCCATATGGGAAACAATTTTTATAATATGCCAAAAATCTTTCCATCTGTAGGTTGTCAATCGTACATCACTGACGATCTGCAATATAGAAATGTATTTATCTAAGACACATCCATGTGGAAGAACAACAATGAGGGGGGTATTTATGGATTCTCCTCCAAGCTTCCATCTTCAGGGTCAACACATCCCACCCAAGGCTCCACATCAGGACTCCATCATTTAAATAAAGGGAAGAGCCCTTATTGGTCCATATAGCGTCCACCATAGTCATCATCTCAAGGGTCAGAACAACGAGGCCCGAACCATAGTCCATCGAGAAGAGTTTCCATATCTTAGAAGGCCTCATCCTCTGTGGGAGATCAATGAAGGAGAGGCCTACGGTCCATGGAGAGGGGGTGACATGTCCTAGTGAGGATCCTATATACAGCTACCTCTCTCTCTCGCTATATATATATATATGTGCCTATACAAGAGGAGAGATACAGCTTTCAATATAATTGACTCTTAAAAATGAGTAAATATCTAAATGGTCCCCGAGATGACCAGACGTGCGTCACCACTTACACAACCAAACAGTGGAAATATACACCAGCGTGCATAAATATGTGATCCCCATACCCTTATGTGTAGTAATAATAGAACGGGATAGAAGTGATAACTATAGATTAAACACGGGGTGAATATTTGCAGCGTTTGGTGCTTTTGTGGGTGCAGGAAAATCTTTTGGCCACGAAATTATCCTGAGCACAAGGACTCAAGAAATATCCCATTTGACATTTTAGACAGGTTGTGAGTGTTACAGTCCTACTGTACATTTCTTTACTGTACGTGACTTTACTGTACATGACTTTACTGTACATGACTTTACTGTACATGACTTTACTGTACGTGACTTTACTGTACATGACTTTACTGTACATGACTTTACTGTACATGACTTTACTGTACATGACTTTACTGTACGTGACTTTATGTGTACTGATTACTATGTGTAGTACACGACTTTACTGTACGTGACTTTATGTGTACTGATGACTGTGTAGTACACGACTTTACTGTAGGTGACTTTACTGTACGTGACTTTACTGTACATGACTTTATGTGTACTGATGACTATGTGTAGTACACGACTTTACTGTACATGACTTTATGTGTACTGATGACTGTGTAGTACACGACTTTACTGTACATTTCTTTACTGTACATGACTTTACTGTACGTGACTTTACTGTACATGACTTTACTGTACGTGACTTTACTGTACGTGACTTTACTGTACATGACTTTACTGTACATGACTTTACTGTACGTGACTTTACTGTACGTGACTTTACTGTACATGACTTTACTGTACGTGACTTTACTGTACATGACTTTACTGTACACTTCTTTACTGTACATTTCTTTACTGTTCGTGACTTTACTGTTCGTGACTTTACTGTACGTGACTTTACTGTTCGTGACTTTACTGTACGTGACTTTACTGTACGTGACTTTACTGTACATTTCTTTACTGTTCGTGACTTTACTGTACATGACTTTACTGTACGTGACTTTACTGTACGTGACTTTACTGTACATTTCTTTACTGTACATGACTTTACTGTACATGACTTTACTGTACATGACTTTACTGTACATGATTTTACTGTACATGACTTTACTGTACATTTCTTTACTGTACATGACTTTACTGTACATGACTTTACTGTACATGACTTTACTGTACATGACTACTGTACATGACTTTACTGTACATGACTTTACTGTACATGACTTTACTGTACATGACTACTATACATGACTTTACTGTACATGACTTTACTGTACATGACTTTACTGTACATGACTTTACTGTACATGACTACTGTACATGACTACTGTACATGACTACTGTACATGACTTTACTGTACATGACTTTACTGTACATGACTATGTGTACTGATGACTGTGTGTAGTACACGACTTTACTGTACATGACTACTGCACATTACTTTACTGTACATGACTTTACTGTACATGACTTTACTGTACGTGACTTTACTGTACGTGACTTTACTGTACATGACTTTACTGTACATGACTTTACTGTACATGACTTTACTGTACATTTCTTTACTGTACATTTCTTTACTGTACGTGACTTTACTGTACGTGACTTTACTGTACGTGACTTTACTGTACATTTCTTTACTGTACGTGACTTTACTGTACATGACTTTACTGTACATGACTTTACTGTACATTTCTTTACTGTACATGACTTTACTGTACATGACTTTACTGTACATGACTTTACTGTACGTGACTTTACTGTACGTGACTTTACTGTACATGACTTTACTGTACATTTCTTTACTGTACATGACTTTACTGTACATGACTTTACTGTACATGACTTTACTGTACATGACTACTGTACATGACTTTATTGTACATGACTTTACTGTACATGACTTTACTGTACATGACTACTGTACATGACTTTATGTGTACTGACGACTATGTGTAGTACACACTTTACTGTACATGACTTTATGTGTACTGATGACTGTGTAGTACACGACTTTACTGTACATGACTTTACTGTACATGTCTTTACTGTACATGACTTTATGTGTACTGATGACTATGTGTAGTACACGACTTTACTGTACATGACTTTATGTGTACTGATGACTATGTGTAGTACACACTTTACTGTACATGACTTTGTGTACTGATGACTGTGTGGTACACGACTTTACTGTACATGACTTTATGTGTACTGATGACTATGTGTAGTACACACTTTACTGTACATGACTTTATGTGTACTGATGACTGTGTAGTACAAGACTTTACTGTACATGACTTTACTGTACGTGACTTTACTGTACATGACTTTACTGTACATGACTTTACTGTACATGACTACTGTACATGACTTTACTGTACATGACTTTACTGTACATGACTTTACTGTACATGACTACTATACATGACTTTACTGTACATGACTTTACTGTACATGACTTTACTGTACATGACTACTGTACATGACTACTGTACATGACTACTGTACATGACTTTACTGTACATGACTTTACTGTACATGACTATGTGTACTGATGACTGTGTGTAGTACACGACTTTACTGTACATGACTACTGCACATTACTTTACTGTACATGACTTTACTGTACATGACTTTACTGTACGTGACTTTACTGTACGTGACTTTACTGTACATGACTTTACTGTACATGACTTTACTGTACATGACTTTACTGTACATTTCTTTACTGTACATTTCTTTACTGTACGTGACTTTACTGTACGTGACTTTACTGTACGTGACTTTACTGTACATTTCTTTACTGTACGTGACTTTACTGTACATGACTTTACTGTACATGACTTTACTGTACATTTCTTTACTGTACATGACTTTACTGTACATGACTTTACTGTACATGACTTTACTGTACGTGACTTTACTGTACGTGACTTTACTGTACATGACTTTACTGTACATTTCTTTACTGTACATGACTTTACTGTACATGACTTTACTGTACATGACTTTACTGTACATGACTACTGTACATGACTTTATTGTACATGACTTTACTGTACATGACTTTACTGTACATGACTACTGTACATGACTTTATGTGTACTGACGACTATGTGTAGTACACACTTTACTGTACATGACTTTATGTGTACTGATGACTGTGTAGTACACGACTTTACTGTACATGACTTTACTGTACATGTCTTTACTGTACATGTCTTTACTGTACATGACTTTATGTGTACTGATGACTATGTGTAGTACACGACTTTACTGTACATGACTTTATGTGTACTGATGACTATGTGTAGTACACACTTTACTGTACATGACTTTGTGTACTGATGACTGTGTGGTACACGACTTTACTGTACATGACTTTATGTGTACTGATGACTATGTGTAGTACACACTTTACTGTACATGACTTTATGTGTACTGATGACTGTGTAGTACAAGACTTTACTGTACATGACTTTACTGTACGTGACTTTACTGTACATTTCTTTACTGTACGTGACTTTACTGTACATTTCTTTACTGTTCGTGACTTTACTGTACATGACTTTACTGTACGTGACTTTACTGTACGTGACTTTACAGTACGTGACTTTACTGTACATTTCTTTACTGTACATGACTTTACTGTACATGACTTTACTGTACGTGACTTTACTGTACATGACTTTACTGTACATGATTTTACTGTACATGACTTTACTGTACATTTCTTTACTGTACATGACGTTACTGTACATGACTTTACTGTACATGACTTTACTGTACATGACTACTATACATGACTTTACTGTACATGACTTTACTGTACATGACTTTATGTGTACTGATGACTATGTGTAGTACACACTTTACTGTACATGACTTTATGTGTACTGATGACTGTGTAGTACAAGACTTTACTGTACATGACTTTACTGTACGTGACTTTACTGTACATTTCTTTACTGTACGTGACTTTACTGTACATTTCTTTACTGTTCGTGACTTTACTGTACATGACTTTACTGTACGTGACTTTACTGTACGTGACTTTACAGTACGTGACTTTACTGTACATTTCTTTACTGTACATGACTTTACTGTACATGACTTTACTGTACGTGACTTTACTGTACATGACTTTACTGTACATGATTTTACTGTACATGACTTTACTGTACATTTCTTTACTGTACATGACGTTACTGTACATGACTTTACTGTACATGACTTTACTGTACATGACTACTATACATGACTTTACTGTACATGACTTTACTGTACATGACTACTATACATGACTTTACTGTACATGACTTTACTGTACATGACTTTACTGTACATGACTTTACTGTACATGACTTTACTGTACATGACTACTGTACATGACTTTACTGTACATGACTTTATGTGTACTGATGACTGTGTGTAGTACACGACTTTACTGTACATGACTTTACTGTACGTGACTTTACTGTACGTGACTTTACTGTACGTGACTTTACTGTACATGACTTTACTGTACATGACTTTACTGTACATTTCTTTACTGTACGTGACTTTACTGTACGTGACTTTACTGTACGTGACTTTACTGTACGTGACTTTACTGTACATTTCTTTACTGTACGTGACTTTACTGTACGTGACTTTACTGTACATGACTTTACTGTACATTTCTTTACTGTACATGACTTTACTGTACATGACTTTACTGTACATGACTTTACTGTACATGACTTTACTGTACATGACTTTACTGTACGTGACTTTACTGTACATGACTACTGTACATGACTTTACTGTACATGACTTTACTGTACATGACTACTGTACATGACTTTACTGTACATGACTTTACTGTACATGACTACTGTACATGACTTTACTGTACATGACTTTATGTGTACTGATGACTGTGTAGTACACGACTTTACTGTAAATGACTTTACTGTACATGTCTTTACTGTACATGACTTTATGTGTACTGATGACTATGTGTAGTACACGACTTTACTGTACATGACTTTATGTGTACTGATGACTGTGTAGTACACGACTTTACTGTACATGACTTTATGTGTACTGATGACTATGTGTAGTACACACTTTACTGTACATGACTTTATGTGTACTGATGACTATGTGTAGTACACGACTTTACTGTACATGACTTTATGTGTACTGATGACTATGTGTAGTACACGACTTTACTGTACATGACTTTATGTGTACTGATGACTATGTGTAGTACACGACTTTACTGTACATGATTTTATGTGTACTGATGACTATGTGTAGTACACGACTTTACTGTACATGACTTTATGTGTACTGATGACTGTGTAGTACACGACTTTACTGTACATGACTTTATGTGTACTGATGACTATGTGTAGTACACACTTTACTGTACATGACTTTATGTGTACTGATGACTATGTGTAGTACACACTTTACTGTACATGACTTTATGTGTACTGATGACTATGTGTAGTACACGACTTTACTGTACATGACTTTATGTGTACTGATGACTATGTGTAGTACACACTTTACTGTACATGACTTTATGTGTACTGATGACTGTGTAGTACACGACTTTACTGTACATGACTTTATGTGTACTGATGACTGTGTAGTACACGACTTTACTGTACATGACTTTATGTGTACTGATGACTATGTGTAGTACACGACTTTACTGTACATGACTTTATGTGTACTGATGACTATGTGTAGTACACGACTTTAATGTACATGACTTTATGTGTACTGATGACTATGTGTAGTACACGACTTTACTGTACATGACTTTATGTGTACTGATGACTGTGTAGTACACGACTTTACTGTACATGACTATGTGTACTGATGACTATGTGTAGTACACGACTTTACTGTACATGTCTTTATGTGTACTGATGACTGTGTAGTACACGACTTTACTGTACATGACTTTATGTGTACTGATGACTATGTGTAGTACACGACTTTACTGTACATGACTTTATGTGTACTGATGACTATGTGTAGTACACGACTTTACTGTACATGACTATGTGTACTGATGACTATGTGTAGTACACGACTTTACTGTGCATGTCTTTATGTGTACTGATGACTATGTGTAGTACACGACTTTACTGTACATGTCTTTATGTGTACTGATGACTATGTGTAGTACACGACTTTACTCTACATGACTTTATGTGTACTGATGACTATGTGTAGTACACGACTTTACTGTACATGACTTTATGTGTACTGATGACTATGTGTAGTACACGACTTTACTGTACATGACTTTATGTGTACTGATGACTGTGTAGTACACGACTTTACTGTACATGACTTTATGTGTACTGATGACTGTGTAATACACGACTTTACTGTACATGACTTTATGTGTACTGATGACTATGTGTAGTACACGACTTTACTCTACATGACTTTATGTGTACTGATGGCTATGTGTAGTACACGACTTTACTGTACATGACTTTATGTGTACTGATGACTATGTGTAGTACACACTTTACTGTACATGACTTTATGTGTACTGATGACTGTGTAATACACGACTTTACTGTACATGACTTTATGTATACTGATGACTATGTGTAGTACACGACTTTACTGTACATGACTTTATGTGTACTGATGACTGTGTAATACACGACTTTACTGTACATGACTTTATGTATACTGATGACTATGTGTAGTACACGACTTTACTGTACATGACTTTATGTGTACTGATGACTATGTGTAGTACACACTTTACTGTACATGACTTTATGTGTACTGATGACTGTGTAATACACGACTTTACTGTACATGACTTTATGTATACTGATGACTATGTGTAGTACACGACTTTACTGTACATGACTTTATGTGTACTGATGACTGTGTAGTACACGACTTTACTGTACATGACTTTATGTGTACTGATGACTATGTGTAGTACACGACTTTACTGTACATGACTTTGTGTACTGATGACTATGTGTAGTACACGACTTTACTGTACATGACTATGTGTACTGATGACTATGTGTAGTACACGACTTTAATGTACATGACTTTATGTGTACTGATGACTATGTGTAGTACACACTTTACTGTACATGACTTTATGTGTACTGATGACTGTGTAGTACACGACTTTACTGTACATGACTTTATGTGTACTGATGACTATGTGTAGTACACACTTCACTGTACATGACTTTATGTGTACTGATGACTGTGTAGTACACGACTTTAATGTACATGACTTTATGTGTACTGATGACTATGTGTAGTACACGACTTTACTCTACATGACTTTATGTGTACTGATGACTATGTGTAGTACACGACTTTACTGTACATGACTTTATGTGTACTGATGACTATGTGTAGTACACGACTTTAATGTACATGACTTTATGTGTACTGATGACTATGTGTAGTACACGACTTTACTCTACATGACTTTATGTGTACTGATGACTATGTGTAGTACACGACTTTACTGTACATGGCTTTATGTGTACTGATGACTATGTGTTGTACACGACTTTACTGTACATGACTTTATGTGTACTGATGACTGTGTAGTACACACTTTACTGTACATGACTTTATGTGTACTGATGACTATGTGTAGTACACGACTTTACTGTTCATGACTTTATGTGTACTGATGACTATGTGTAGTACACACTTTACTGTACATGACTTTATGTGTACTGATGACTGTGTAGTACACGATTTTACTGTACATGACTTTATGTGTACTGATGACTGTGTAGTACACGACTTTACTGTACATGACTTTATGTGTACTGATGACTATGTGTAGTACACGACTTTACTGTACATGACTTTATGTGTACTGATGACTATGTGTAGTACACGACTTTAATGTACATGACTTTATGTGTACTGATGACTATGTGTAGTACACGACTTTACTGTACATGACTTAAAGTGTACTGATGACTGTGTAGTACACACTTTACTGTACATGACTTTATGTGTACTGATGACTATGTGTAGTACACGACTTTACTGTACATGTCTTTATGTGTACTGATGACTATGCAGTACACGACTTTACTGTACATGACTTTATGTGTACTGATGACTATGTGTAGTACACGACTTTACTGTACATGTCTTTATGTGTACTGATGACTATGCAGTACACGACTTTACTGTACATGACTTTATGTGTACTGATGACTATGTGTAGTACACGACTTTACTGTACATGACTTTATGTGTACTGATGACTATGTGTAGTACACGACTTTACTGTACATGACTATGTGTACTGATGACTATGTGTAGTACACGACTTTACTGTACATGTCTTTATGTGTACTGATGACTATGTGTAGTACACACTTTACTGTACATGACTTTGTGTACTGATGACTGTGTAGTACACGACGTTACTGTACATGACTTTATGTGTACTGATGACTGTGTGTAGTACACGACTTTACTGTACATGTCTTTATGTGTACTGATGACTATGTGTAGTACACGACTTTACTCTACATGACTTTATGTGTACTGATGACTATGTGTAGTACACGACTTTACTCTACATGACTTTATGTGTACTGATGACTATGTGTAGTACACACTTTACTGTACATGACTTTATGTGTACTGATGACTATGTGTAGTACACGACTTTACTGTACATGACTTTATGTGTACTGATGACTGTGTAGTACACGACTTTACTGTACATGACTTTATGTGTACTGATGACTATGTGTAGTACACGACTTTACTGTACATGACTTTATGTGTACTGATGACTGTGTAGTACACGACTTTACTGTACATGACTTTATGTGTACTGATGACTGTGTAGTACAAGACTTTACTGTACATGACTTTATGTGTACTGATGACTGTGTAATACACGACTTTACTGTACATGACTTTATGTGTACTGATGACTATGTGTAGTACACGACTTTACTCTACATGACTTTATGTGTACTGATGGCTATGTGTAGTACACGACTTTACTGTACATGACTTTATGTGTACTGATGACTGTGTAGTACACGACTTTACTGTACATGACTTTGTGTACTGATGACTATGTGTAGTACACGACTTTACTGTACATGACTATGTGTACTGATGACTATGTGTAGTACACGACTTTACTGTACATGACTTTGTGTACTGATGACTATGTGTAGTACACGACTTTACTGTACATGACTTTATGTGTACTGATGACTATGTGTAGTACACGACTTTACTGTACATGACTTTATGTATACTGATGACTGTGTAGTACACGACTTTACTGTACATGACTTTATGTGTACTGATGACTATGTGTAGTACACACTTCACTGTACATGACTTTATGTGTACTGATGACTGTGTAGTACACGACTTTAATGTACATGACTTTATGTGTACTGATGACTATGTGTAGTACAAGACTTTACTGTACATGACTTTATGTATACTGATGACTGTGTGTAGTACACGACTTTACTGTACATGACTTTATGTGTACTGATGACTGTGTGTAGTACACACTTTACTGTACATGACTTTATGTGTACTGATGACTATGTGTAGTACACGACTTTAATGTACATGACTTTATGTGTACTGATGACTATGTGTAGTACACGACTTTACTGTACATGACTTTATGTGTACTGATGACTATGTGTAGTACACACTTTACTGTACATGACTTTGTGTACTGATGACTATGTGTAGTACACACTTTACTGTACATGACTTTATGTATACTGATGACTGTGTAGTACACGACTTTACTGTACATGACTTTATGTATACTGATGACTATGTGTAGTACACGACTTTACTGTACATGACTTTATGTGTACTGATGACTGTGTAGTACACGACTTTAATGTACCTGACTTTATGTGTACTGATGACTATGTGTAGTACACACTTTACTGTACAGGACTTTATGTATACTGATGACTGTGTAGTACACGACTTTACTGTACATGACTTTATGTATACTGATGACTATGTGTAGTACACGACTTTACTGTACATGACTTTATGTGTACTGATGACTATGTGTAGTACACGACTTTACTGTACATGACTTTATGTGTACTGATGACTATGTGTAGTACACACTTTACTGTACAGGACTTTATGTATACTGATGACTGTGTAGTACACGACTTTACTGTACATGACTTTATGTATACTGATGACTATGTGTAGTACACGACTTTACTGTACATGACTTTATGTGTACTGATGACTATGTGTAGTACACACTTTACTGTACAGGACTTTATGTATACTGATGACTGTGTAGTACACAACTTTACTGTACATGACTTTATGTATACTGATGACTATGTGTAGTACACGACTTTACTGTACATGTCTTTATGTGTACTGATGACTATGTGTAGTACACGACTTTACTGTACATGACTTTATGTGTACTGATGACTATGTGTAGTGCACACTTTACTGTACATGACTTTGTGTACTGATGACTATGTGTAGTACACACTTTACTGTACATGACTTTATGTGTACTGATGACTGTGTAGTACACGACTTTAATGTACCTGACTTTATGTGTACTGATGACTATGTGTAGTACACACTTTACTGTACAGGACTTTATGTATACTGATGACTGTGTAGTACACGACTTTACTGTACATGACTTTATGTATACTGATGACTATGTGTAGTACACGACTTTACTGTACATGACTTTATGTGTACTGATGACTATGTGTAGTACACGACTTTACTGTACATGACTTTATGTGTACTGATGACTATGTGTAGTACACGACTTTACTGTACATGACTTTATGTGTACTAATGACTGTGTAGTACACGACTTTACTGTACATGACTTTATGTGTACTGATGACTATGTGTAGTACACGACTTTACTGTACATGACTTTATGTGTACTGATGACTATGTGTAGTACACGACTTTAATGTACATGACTTTATGTGTACTGATGACTATGTGTAGTACACGACTTTACTGTACATGACTTAAAGTGTACTGATGACTGTGTAGTACACACTTTACTGTACATGACTTTATGTGTACTGATGACTATGTGTAGTACACGACTTTACTGTACATGTCTTTATGTGTACTGATGACTATGCAGTACACGACTTTACTGTACATGACTTTATGTGTACTGATGACTATGTGTAGTACACGACTTTACTGTACATGACTTTATGTGTACTGATGACTATGCAGTACACGACTTTACTGTACATGACTTTATGTGTACTGATGACTATGTGTAGTACACGACTTTACTGTACATGACTTTATGTGTACTGATGACTATGTGTAGTACACGACTTTACTGTACATGACTATGTGTACTGATGACTATGTGTAGTACACGACTTTACTGTACATGTCTTTATGTGTACTGATGACTATGTGTAGTACACACTTTACTGTACATGACTTTGTGTACTGATGACTATGTGTAGTACACGACGTTACTGTACATGACTTTATGTGTACTGATGACTGTGTGTAGTACACGACTTTACTGTACATGTCTTTATGTGTACTGATGACTATGTGTAGTACACGACTTTACTCTACATGACTTTATGTGTACTGATGACTATGTGTAGTACACGACTTTACTCTACATGACTTTATGTGTACTGATGACTATGTGTAGTACACACTTTACTGTACATGACTTTATGTGTACTGATGACTATGTGTAGTACACGACTTTACTGTACATGACTTTATGTGTACTGATGACTGTGTAGTACACGACTTTACTGTACATGACTTTATGTGTACTGATGACTATGTGTAGTACACGACTTTACTGTACATGACTTTATGTGTACTGATGACTGTGTAGTACACGACTTTACTGTACATGACTTTATGTGTACTGATGACTGTGTAGTACAAGACTTTACTGTACATGACTTTATGTGTACTGATGACTGTGTAATACACGACTTTACTGTACATGACTTTATGTGTACTGATGACTATGTGTAGTACACGACTTTACTCTACATGACTTTATGTGTACTGATGGCTATGTGTAGTACACGACTTTACTGTACATGACTTTATGTGTACTGATGACTATGTGTAGTACACACTTTACTGTACATGACTTTATGTGTACTGATGACTGTGTAGTACACGACTTTACTGTACATGACTTTGTGTACTGATGACTATGTGTAGTACACGACTTTACTGTACATGACTATGTGTACTGATGACTATGTGTAGTACACGACTTTACTGTACATGACTTTGTGTACTGATGACTATGTGTAGTACACGACTTTACTGTACATGACTTTATGTGTACTGATGACTATGTGTAGTACACGACTTTACTGTACATGACTTTATGTATACTGATGACTGTGTAGTACACGACTTTACTGTACATGACTTTATGTGTACTGATGACTATGTGTAGTACACACTTCACTGTACATGACTTTATGTGTACTGATGACTGTGTAGTACACGACTTTAATGTACATGACTTTATGTGTACTGATGACTGTGTGTAGTACACGACTTTACTGTACATGACTTTATGTGTACTGATGACTGTGTGTAGTACACACTTTACTGTACATGACTTTATGTGTACTGATGACTATGTGTAGTACACGACTTTAATGTACATGACTTTATGTGTACTGATGACTATGTGTAGTACACGACTTTACTGTACATGACTTTATGTGTACTGATGACTATGTGTAGTACACACTTTACTGTACATGACTTTGTGTACTGATGACTATGTGTAGTACACACTTTACTGTACATGACTTTATGTATACTGATGACTGTGTAGTACACGACTTTACTGTACATGACTTTATGTATACTGATGACTATGTGTAGTACACGACTTTACTGTACATGACTTTATGTGTACTGATGACTGTGTAGTACACGACTTTAATGTACCTGACTTTATGTGTACTGATGACTATGTGTAGTACACACTTTACTGTACAGGACTTTATGTGTACTGATGACTGTGTAGTACACGACTTTACTGTACATGACTTTATGTATACTGATGACTATGTGTAGTACACGACTTTACTGTACATGACTTTATGTGTACTGATGACTATGTGTAGTACACGACTTTACTGTACATGACTTTATGTGTACTGATGACTATGTGTAGTACACACTTTACTGTACAGGACTTTATGTATACTGATGACTGTGTAGTACACGACTTTACTGTACATGACTTTATGTATACTGATGACTATGTGTAGTACACGACTTTACTGTACATGACTTTATGTGTACTGATGACTATGTGTAGTACACACTTTACTGTACAGGACTTTATGTATACTGATGACTGTGTAGTACACGACTTTACTGTACATGACTTTATGTATACTGATGACTATGTGTAGTACACGACTTTACTGTACATGTCTTTATGTGTACTGATGACTATGTGTAGTACACGACTTTACTGTACATGACTTTATGTGTACTGATGACTATGTGTAGTGCACACTTTACTGTACATGACTTTGTGTACTGATGACTATGTGTAGTACACACTTTACTGTACATGACTTTATGTGTACTGATGACTGTGTAGTACACGACTTTAATGTACCTGACTTTATGTGTACTGATGACTATGTGTAGTACACACTTTACTGTACAGGACTTTATGTATACTGATGACTGTGTAGTACACGACTTTACTGTACATGACTTTATGTATACTGATGACTATGTGTAGTACACGACTTTACTGTACATGACTTTATGTGTACTGATGACTATGTGTAGTACACGACTTTACTGTACATGACTTTATGTGTACTGATGACTATGTGTAGTACACGACTTTACTGTACATGACTTTATGTGTACTAATGACTGTGTAGTACACGACTTTACTGTACATGACTTTATGTGTACTGATGACTATGTGTAGTACACACTTTACTGTACATGACTTTATGTGTACTGATGACTATGTGTAGTACACACTTTACTGTACATGACTTTATGTGTACTGATGACTGTGTAGTACACGACTTTACTGTACATGACTTTATGTGTACTGATGACTATGTGTAGTACAAGACTTTACTGTACATGACTTTATGTGTACTGATGACTATGCAGTACACGACTTTACTGTACATGACTTTATGTGTACTGATGACTATGTGTAGTACACACTTTACTGTACATGACTTTATGTGTACTGATGACTGTGTAGTACACGACTTTACTGTACATGACTTTATGTGTACTGATGACTATGTGTAGTACACGACTTTACTGTACATGACTATGTGTACTGATGACTATGTGTAGTACACGACTTTACTGTACATGACTTTATGTGTACTGATGACTATGTGTAGTACACGACTTTACTGTACATGACTTTGTGTACTGATGACTATGTGTAGTACACGACTTTACTGTACATGACTATGTGTACTGATGACTATGTGTAGTACACGACTTTAATGTACATGACTTTATGTGTACTGATGACTATGTGTAGTACACACTTTACTGTACATGACTTTATGTGTACTGATGACTGTGTAGTACACGACTTTACTGTACATGACTTTATGTGTACTGATGACTATGTGTAGTACACACTTCACTGTACATGACTTTATGTGTACTGATGACTGTGTAGTACACGACTTTAATGTACATGACTTTATGTGTACTGATGACTATGTGTAGTACATGACTTTACTGTACATGACTTTATGTGTACTGATGACTGTGTGTAGTACACACTTTACTGTACATGACTTTATGTGTACTGATGACTATGTGTAGTACACGACTTTAATATACATGACTTTATGTGTACTGATGACTGTGTAGTACACGACTTTACTGTACATGACTTTATGTGTACTGATGACTATGTGTAGTACACACTTTACTGTACACGACTTTGTGTACTGATGACTATGTGTAGTACACACTTTACTGTACATGACTTTTTGTATACTGATGACTGTGTAGTACACGACTTTACTGTACATGACTTTATGTATACTGATGACTATGTGTAGTACACGACTTTACTGTACATGACTTTATGTGTACTGATGACTGTGTAGTACACGACTTTAATGTACCTGACTTTATGTGTACTGATGACTATGTGTAGTACACACTTTACTGTACAGGACTTTATGTATACTGATGACTGTGTAGTACACGACTTTACTGTACATGACTTTATGTATACTGATGACTATGTGTAGTACACGACTTTACTGTACATGACTTTATGTGTACTGATGACTATGTGTAGTACACACTTTACTGTACATGACTTTATGTATACTGATGACTATGTGTAGTACACGACTTTATGTATACTGATGACTATGTGTAGTACACACTTTACTGTACATGACTTTGTGTACTGATGACTATGTGTAGTACACACTTTACTGTACATGACTTTATGTGTACTGATGACTGTGAAGTACACGACTTTAATGTACCTGACTTTATGTGTACTGATGACTATGTGTAGTACACACTTTACTGTACAGGACTTTATGTATACTGATGACTGTGTAGTACACGACTTTACTGTACATGACTTTATGTATACTGATGACTATGTGTAGTACACGACTTTACTGTACATGACTTTATGTGTACTGATGACAGTGTAGTACACGACTTTACTGTACATGACTTTATGTGTACTGATGACTATGTGTAGTACACACTTTACTGTACATGGCTTTGTGTACTGATGACTGTGTAGTTCACACTTTACTGTACATGACTTTATGTGTACTGATGACTGTGAAGTACACGACTTTAATGTACCTGACTTTATGTGTACTGATGACTATGTGTAGTACACGACTTTACTGTACATGACTTTATGTGTACTGATGACTGTGTAGTACACGACTTTACTGTACATGACTTTATGTGTACTGATGACTATGTGTAGTACACGACTTTACTGTACATGACTTTGTGTACTGATGACTATGTGTAGTACACGACTTTACTGTACATGACTATGTGTACTGATGACTATGTGTAGTACACGACTTTAATGTACATGACTTTATGTGTACTGATGACTATGTGTAGTACACACTTTACTGTAAATGACTTTATGTGTACTGATGACTGTGTAGTACACGACTTTACTGTACATGACTTTATGTGTACTGATGACTATGTGTAGTACACACTTCACTGTACATGACTTTATGTGTACTGATGACTGTGTAGTACACGACTTTAATGTACATGACTTTATGTGTACTGATGACTATGTGTAGTACACGACTTTACTGTACATGACTTTATGTGTACTGATGACTGTGTGTAGTACACACTTTACTGTACATGACTTTATGTGTACTGATGACTATGTGTAGTACACGACTTTACTGTACATGACTTTATGTGTACTGATGACTATGTGTAGTACACGACTTTAATGTACATGACTTTATGTGTACTGATGACTATGTGTAGTACACGACTTTACTGTACATGACTTTATGTGTACTGATGACTATGTGTAGTACACACTTTACTGTACATGACTTTGTGTACTGATGACTATGTGTAGTACACGACTTTAATGTACATGACTTTATGTATACTGATGACTGTGTAGTACACGACTTTACTGTACATGACTTTATGTATACTGATGACTATGTGTAGTACACGACTTTACTGTACATGACTTTATGTGTACTGATGACTGTGTAGTACACGACTTTAATGTACCTGACTTTATGTGTACTGATGACTATGTGTAGTACACACTTTACTGTACAGGACTTTATGTATACTGATGACTGTGTAGTACACGACTTTACTGTACATGACTTTATGTATACTGATGACTATGTGTAGTACACGACTTTACTGTACATGACTTTATGTGTACTGATGACTATGTGTAGTACACACTTTACTGTACATGACTTTATGTATACTGATGACTATGTGTAGTACACGACTTTATGTATACTGATGACTATGTGTAGTACACACTTTACTGTACATGACTTTGTGTACTGATGACTATGTGTAGTACACACTTTACTGTACATGACTTTATGTGTACTGATGACTGTGAAGTACACGACTTTAATGTACCTGACTTTATGTGTACTGATGACTATGTGTAGTACACACTTTACTGTACAGGACTTTATGTATACTGATGACTGTGTAGTACACGACTTTACTGTACATGACTTTATGTATACTGATGACTATGTGTAGTACACGACTTTACTGTACATGACTTTATGTGTACTGATGACTGTGTAGTACACGACTGTACTGTACATGACTTTATGTGTACTGATGACTATGTGTAGTACACACTTTACTGTACATGACTTTGTGTACTGATGACTGTGTAGTTCACACTTTACTGTACATGACTTTATGTGTACTGATGACTGTGTAGTACACGACTTTACTGTACATGACTTTATGTGTACTGATGACTGTGTGTAGTACACGACTTTACTGTACCTGACTTTATGTGTACTGACGACTGTGTAATACACGACTTTACTGTACATGACTTTATGTGTACTGATGACTATGTGTAGTACACGACTTTACTGTACATGACTTTATGTGTACTGATGACTATGTGTAGTACACGACTTTACTGTACATGACTTTATGTGTACTGATGACTGTGTAGTACACGACTTTACTGTACATGACTTTATGTGTACTGATGACTATGTGTAGTACACGACTTTACTGTACATGACTTTGTGTACTGATGACTATGTGTAGTACACGACTTTACTGTACATGACTATGTGTACTGATGACTATGTGTAGTACACGACTTTAATGTACATGACTTTATGTGTACTGATGACTATGTGTAGTACACACTTTACTGTAAATGACTTTATGTGTACTGATGACTGTGTAGTACACGACTTTACTGTACATGACTTTATGTGTACTGATGACTATGTGTAGTACACACTTCACTGTACATGACTTTATGTGTACTGATGACTGTGTAGTACACGACTTTAATGTACATGACTTTATGTGTACTGATGACTATGTGTAGTACACGACTTTACTGTACATGACTTTATGTGTACTGATGACTGTGTGTAGTACACACTTTACTGTACATGACTTTATGTGTACTGATGACTATGTGTAGTACACGACTTTACTGTACATGACTTTATGTGTACTGATGACTATGTGTAGTACACGACTTTAATGTACATGACTTTATGTGTACTGATGACTATGTGTAGTACACGACTTTACTGTACATGACTTTATGTGTACTGATGACTATGTGTAGTACACACTTTACTGTACATGACTTTGTGTACTGATGACTATGTGTAGTACAAGACTTTACTGTACATGACTATGTGTACTGATGACTATGTGTAGTACACGACTTTAATGTACATGACTTTATGTATACTGATGACTGTGTAGTACACGACTTTACTGTACATGACTTTATGTATACTGATGACTATGTGTAGTACACGACTTTACTGTACATGACTTTATGTGTACTGATGACTGTGTAGTACACGACTTTAATGTACCTGACTTTATGTGTACTGATGACTATGTGTAGTACACACTTTACTGTACAGGACTTTATGTATACTGATGACTGTGTAGTACACGACTTTACTGTACATGACTTTATGTATACTGATGACTATGTGTAGTACACTACTTTACTGTACATGACTTTATGTGTACTGATGACTATGTGTAGTACACGACTTTACTGTACATGACTTTATGTGTACTGATGACTATGTGTAGTACACACTTTACTGTACATGACTTTGTGTACTGATGACTATGTGTAGTACACACTTTACTGTACATGACTTTATGTGTACTGATGACTGTGTAGTACACGACTTTAATGTACCTGACTTTATGTGTACTGATGACTATGTGTAGTACACACTTTACTGTACAGGACTTTGTGTATACTGATGACTGTGTAGTACACGACTTTACTGTACATGACTTTATGTGTACTGATGACTGTGTAGTACACGACTTTACTGTACATGACTTTATGTGTACTGATGACTATGTGTAGTACACACTTTACTGTACATGACTTTATGTGTACTGATGACTATGTGTAGTACACGACTTTACTGTACATGACTTTATGTGTACTGATGACTATGTGTAGTACACGACTTTACTGTACATGACTTTATGTGTACTGATGACTATGTGTAGTACACGACTTTACTGTACATGACTTTATGTGTACTGATGACTGTGTGTAGTACACGACTTTACTGTACATGACTTTATGTGTACTGATGACTGTGTGTAGTACACGACTTTACTGTACATGACTTTATGTGTACTGATGACTATGTGTAGTACACGACTTTACTGTACATGACTTTATGTGTACTGATGACTATGTGTAGTACACGACTTTACTGTACATGACTTTATGTGTACTGATGACTATGTGTAGTACAAGACTTTACTGTACATGACTTTATGTGTACTGATGACTATGCAGTACACGACTTTACTGTACATGACTTTATGTGTACTGATGACTATGTGTAGTACAAGACTTTACTGTACATGACTTTATGTGTACTGATGACTATGTGTAGTACACGACTTTACTGTACATGACTTTATGTGTACTGATGACTATGTGTAGTACACGACTTTACTGTACATGACTTTATGTGTACTGATGACTGTGTAGTACACACTTTACTGTACATGACTTTATGTGTACTGATGACTGTGTAGTACACGATGTTACTGTACATGACTTTATGTGTACTGATGACTGTGTAGTACACGACTTTAATGTACATGACTTTATGTGTACTGATGACTATGTGTAGTACACGACTTTACTGTACATGACTTTATGTGTACTGATGACTGTGTAGTACACGACTTTACTGTACATGACTTTATGTGTACTGATGACTATGTGTAGTACACGACTTTAATGTACATGACTTTATGTGTACTGATGACTGTGTAGTACACGACTTTACTGTACATGACTTTATGTGTACTGATGACTATGTGTAGTACACGACTTTACTGTACATGACTTTATGTGTACTGATGACTATGTGTAGTACACGACTTTACTGTACATGACTTTATGTGTACTGATGACTATGTGTAGTACACACTTTACTGTTAATGACTTTATGTGTACTGATGACTATGTGTAGTACACGACTTTACTGTACATGACTTTATGTGTACTGATGACTATGTGTAGTACACGACTTTACTGTACATGACTTTATGTGTACTGATGACTATGTGTAGTACACGACTTTACTGTACATGATGCTGGTGATGAGGTGAAATGTTGCTTCTCCTGATTGGTTCAGACATCAGAGAATACGGTACACTATGACTTTTTGTTGTACAACAAATTATATACATTTTATTAGATTACGACAATTTTAGTGCAGGAACGCAAACATTTCCCTTTTGCATAACGGTGAGCAGAATATATTCCTATGGCGTATTTACCCAGATCTCCCTGTATCGCTCAGTAGTCCAGATACACTATAGAGTCCAGGTTCCTGAGAACACGGCCGTAGCCGGGCACAACACTTACCAGATTGGTTACCACACAACTTTCTTGACTAGTCCGTCAGGCACGGTGCTTAAACGTTGCTCTAGAAACCTATAACAACAAAAATTGTACTTGCACACAGCAGTCAGTCAGTCATACGACCAAGTCTGGTGAAGTTACTGTCCACGAGGACACAAATAGAACATTTCTTTCACATTTCTTCCACTCCAACCTTGTCGGTCAAACTGCTTTCTAGGCTGTGACATATACCTAGGACCACGAGACTGGGCCCCCTCCATGGGGTGACGTGTGTTCCATGAGACATGGGACAAACGGGATTCAGTCATGGTCGGACTCACAGTGACCACCACTTGTCCAGCAGCAGCTTGTGCCACTGGGGGATGAACTGTTGGTGCCGGTCGGTCTGGCCAAACCTCCTGAACAGTTGGAGTAGGCCGAGGCACTTTGATTGGTACCCGCTGGTTAGGCCAAACCTCCTGAACAGTTGGAGTAGGCCGAGGCACTTTGGTTGGTACCCGCTGGTTAGGCCAAACCTCCTGAACACTTGGAGTAGGCCGAGGCACTTTGGTTGGTACCCGCTGGTTAGGCCAAACCTCCTGAACAGTTGGAGTAGGCCGAGGCACTTTGGTTGGTACCCGCTGGTTAGGCCAAACCTCCTGAACAGTTGGAGTAGGCCGAGGCACTTTGGTTGGTACCCGCTGGTTAGGCCAAACCTCCTGAACAGTTGGAGTAGGCCGAGGCACTTTGGTTGGTACCCGCTGGTTAGGCCAAACCTCCTGAACAGTTGGAGTAGGCCGAGGCACTTTGGTTGGTACCCGCTGGTTAGGCCAAACCTCCTGAACAGTTGGAGTAGGCTGAGGCAATTTGGTTGGTACCCGCTGGTTAGGCCAAACCTCCTGGACAGTTGGAGTAGGCCGAGGCACTTTGGTTGGTACCCGCTGGTTAGGCCAAACCTCCTGAACAGTTGGAGTAGGCCGAGGCACTTTGGTTGGTACCCGCTGGTTAGGCCAAACCTCCTGAACAGTTGGAGTAGGCCGAGGCACTTTGGTTGGTACCCGCTGGTTAGGCCAAACCTCCTGAACAGTTGGAGTAGGCTGAGGCACTTTGGTTGGTACCCGCTGGTTAGGCCAAACCTCCTGAACAGTTGGAGTAGGCCGAGGCACTTTGGTTGGTACCCGCTGGTTAGGCCAAACCTCCTGAACAGTTGGAGTAGGCCGAGGCACTTTGGTTGGTACCCGCTGGTTAGGCCAAACCTCCTGAACAGTTGGAGTAGGCCGAGGCACTTTGGTTGGTACCCGCTGGTTAGGCCAAACCTCCTGAACAGTTGGAGTAGGCCAAGGCACTTTGGTTGGTACCCGCTGGTTAGGCCAAACCTCCTGAACAGTTGGAGTAGGCCGAGGCACTTTGGTTGGTACCCGCTGGTTAGGCCAAACCTCCTGAACAGTTGGAGTAGGCCGAGGCACTTTGGTTGGTACCCGCTGGTTAGGCCAAACCTCCTGAACAGTTGGAGTAGGCCGAGGCACTTTGATTGGTACCCGCTGGTTAGGCCAAACCTCCTGAACAGTTGGAGTAGGCCAAGGCACTTTGGTTGGTACCCGCTGGTTAGGCCAAACCTCCTGAACAGTTGGAGTAGGCCGAGGCACTTTGGTTGGTACCCGCTGGTTAGGCCAAACCTCCTGAACATTTGGAGTAGGCCGAGGCACTTTGGTTGGTACCCGCTGGTTAGGCCAAACCTCCTGAACAGTTGGAGTAGGCCGAGGCACTTTGGTTGGTACCCGCTGGTTAGGCCAAACCTCCTGAACAGTTGGAGTAGGCCGAGGCACTTTGGTTGGTACCCGCTGGTTAGGCCAAACCTCCTGAACAGTTGGAGTAGGCCGAGGCACTTTGGTTGGTACCCGCTGGTTAGGCCAAACCTCCTGGACAGTTGGAGTAGGCCGAGGCACTTTGGTTGGTACCCGCTGGTTAGGCCAAACCTCCTGGACAGTTGGAGTAGGCCGAGGCACTTTGGTTGGTACCCGCTGGTTAGGCCAAACCTCCTGAACAGTTGGAGTAGGCCTGGGCACATCTGTGGGGGAGCCTTGGCGCAGATACTTGGGGTCCATTGCAGGCGGATCCGGATACTCCTCTTGGACAACTGCTCCCTTGACACTCAGAGGGGAAGTAGGTAAAGGGAATCTATGTAGGGTTCTTAGGCCTGGTGTCAGCTGCTGCCCATTCCCCCCGCAGGCTTTGTACAGAGGTATATTCCATAATCTCCACGCTCCTGAGAAAATGCATAGCTGGGGGGAGATAGTCCCTCTGCACTGCCCTCCTGTTTGCTATGAGGATGCCTCTCGTGGTGACAGTCCATAAGGGTGCCAAACCCCCTTACTTTGTCGAACTTGACCACCGTCGTGCGGCGGCGCTCCAGGGGTGGCTCATCCTCCTGGGGGTGCTCTAACTTTCTTATGTACAGGGCCTCTAGGTTTTTTGTATCCTACTGCTGCACTTGTCGCACCTCAAACACCAGCCGCTTTGGTCCATACCTCTCCATCTTTTGCATTCTCAGTTCCACCAGAATAGCGGCCACCTCAGCGTCTTTTTTGGCCCTTTTGGACTGGGCCGGAGGAACTGAGGGAAGGGACTTCGCTGACAGGGGAAGGAGATGCTCCCTCATATATTGGACTAAGTCAGGCTCGTCACCAAATAGCCACCTGGGTAATGGTGGTGACCGGGGGCGTGCAGCTGTCCCTGCAGGCTCTTGGGTCTGGGGCTTTCTCTCTGGGCTAGGAGTAGAAGGAGGGGTAGAAAAATCGGCCTCAGCCGGGGTACTCACGTCCGACTCTTCTGTTGGGATCTCGGCCCAGGAGCCCCAGCTCCGGTGGTGGGGTGACAACCTCCTCGGCAACGGCTCTCCTGATGACCTTGGCGTACCTCCCGCCGGACTTGCATCCTCTTCGTCCCCCAGGAACAAGGGGCAGACCTTTCGAGTTCCACCTCAGACTGGACACAGCAACATGATCCCCATGCCCAGGGGTGGGACGCTGGCTTTGGCGGGACCCTTTCACGCGATTCTCAACCAACTGGTTAACCTTTGCAGGTACAATGGCAGACATTTTGGCGTGTAACATGGCTTCAGTTCTGATCACATTGTCACTTTCACAGACTTTTCAACAATACACAGCACAGTTTTCTTCACCTCCCCCTCTACTTTATCAGCGCCACGGTAGAAACACATTACAATGACAAAGTCCCAGTGACGTAGGCGGCCCACCCCGAGTGCAACTCACAAGGGGGGTGCCAGGGGTGGACTGACCAGCCGCTGCCGCCACTACTGAGGATCTGGGACACTCGTCCCAGATCCCCAGCAGACAGCGTTGCCTTCTCCTGTATGCACGATACATGCACATACAGGAGAAGGTGACCCCTCTGTGTGAGCCGCATCTGCAGCTACACAGAGGAGACGTGACCTCCGCCCCCCACGCAGCACGCAGTACAGGCGTCGGTGACGTCACTCATCCGGCGCCTGTACTGTGGAGGGGAGAAGACGCGGGCCCTGCTGCTGAGAAGATCGCTGCATGGGATATCAGGTGAGCATCCTTTTTTTTTTTTAACCCTGCATATACCTAAGGAGGTCTGCATATACCTATAGGGAAGGAAGGGAGGGGAGGGAGGTGTAGGTCTGCATATACCTATTGGGAGGGGGGGTGTAGGTCTGCATATACCTATGGGGAGGGGAGGGAGGGGTGTAGGTCTGCATATACCTATGGGGAGGGGAGGGAGGGGTGTAGGTCTGCATATACCTATGGGGAGGGGAGGGGGGTGTAGGTCTGTGTATACCTATGGGGAAGGGAGGGAGGCGGGGTGTAGGTCTGCATATACCTATGGGGAGGGGAGGGGGGTGGGGTGTAGGTCTGCATATACCTATGGGGAAGGGAGGGAGGGGGGTGTAGGTCTGCATATACCTACGGGGAAGGGAGGGAGGGGGGGTGTAGGTCTGCATATACCTATGGGGAAGGGAGGGAGGGGAGTGTAGGTCTGTATATACCTATGGGGAGGGGAGGGAGGGGGGGTGTTGGTCTGCATATACCTATGGGGAGGGGAGGGGGGGTGTAGGTCTGCATATACCTATGGGGAAGGGAGGGAGGGGGGCTGTAGGTCTGTATATACCTATGGGGAGGGGAGGGAGGGGGTGTAGCTCTGCATATACCTATGGGAAAGAGGGGGGTGTAACTCTGCATATTCCTATGGGAAAGAGGGGGGGGGGTGTAACTGCATATTCCTATGGAAAAGGGGGGGTTAACTCTGCATATGCCTATGGGAAAGGGGGGTGTAACTGTGCATATGACTATGGGAAAGAGGGGGGGGGTGTAACTCTGCATATACGTATGGGAAAGTCGGGGGGTGTAACTGCATATTTCTATGGGAAAGGGGGGGGGTTTAACTCTGCATATGCCTATGGGAAAGGGGGGGTGTAACTGTGCATATACGTATGGGAAAGAGGGGGGGTGTAGCTCTGCATTTACCTGTAGGAAAGAGGGGGGGGGGTGTAGCTCTGCATATACCTATGGGAAAGAGGGGGTTACCAGCTGATATCTACCGCCATATGGTCCTGTATATAATCACATATATTGTATATAGATCCTTTATAGTATACTGGTCTGTGTATAGTGGTTTTATTCAGTACAGTATGGCGGTATTATCCAGTTATTGTGTGGTGGTATATATTTACTCCTTGTATACCAGGATTATTGGTCATGGAAATTTACCTACGTTAAAGTTTCTTACATATATACATTTTTGTTTATTGTGTGTGGGATTTGGGTGGAATAGGGGCGTGGCAGAAGATTGACGAGCTGCAGAGCCTAGCAGGGGCCCTTGCCTTTTTTTTTGGTCCGGGGGCCCCGATTGTTGTCAGCCCCTGGGGGGAGGGGGGTGTAATTAAGGGGGGGTGCATGTGTGTGTGGGGGTGGGGGGGGTGCCAAACAAAGGGTCCGCCCCGGGTGCCAAATGCTCTAGGTACGCCCCTGCAAAGTCCCTTACACTTCTTCTACGCAAACTTTTTTGCATCGGCATGCGATTTTTCTTAGACACAAATCAGACTGGGGGGGGGCTTGTGGCTTTATGGTTAAGGCACACACCCGAATCCTGTTTGTGATGCCACAGTTTGTGGTGCGTCAGGGGGGTGTGATGTGAGGTGTATGGGGCAGATGTTGTAGCCCAGGGGCAGATAGTGTTAACCCATAAATGTTTGTGACGCCAGGGCGTGGTTTGCCTATGTAACCACCCGAAGGTCCTAGTAAGGCAGGACAAATAAGGTGTCCAAGACCAGGTTGGGTTATCGGTAGTTTTACTGATGGAGACAGATGGAAATAGTCTTTACAGCTCGGCCAGGATCCCAGGGAGGTGGCCAGTAACACAGGGGACCTCGCAGCTTGCTGGGACTTGTAGTGACTTGACAGACCTTAGGACAGCCATGCTGACTATAATAGATTTGACTGAAGATAGTGACAGCAGACAGAGAGGCCTCCAGATGTGCTGGACACATGAGACGTCTGGACTTGACCTCAGGATCTAAGAGCAATGAATGATTAAAGAGACAGATTGTAGAACCTCCCCCTCTTATAAAGGGGGCGGAGCAAGGAGCCCATAGGCTAGTTGTGGGTCATCTGGTCACCTGGTGCTCTCTGGGTAACAAAACATGTGACAATCATTATCATGTGACTAGCAACCATGTGACCATATCAAAGATCCTTCACACACAATCTACAGGGACTCAAGCTGATAGGACTGTGAGATGTATATCCCGTACTGGGACATCACACGTGGGTATCTAATTGCTCCTAATTTAGTTTTTGATTATTTTTGATGTTTTTCATCCTTTTTTCTGTTTTATTGGTGCTGAGGTCTATGCTTTTTGTATATTGTAGTGGAATTCCACTGTTTAAATGAACTTATTATAAATGATTACCTGAGTTATATACCGTACATACATCTGCAGTATATATCTATATGTCTGTAATATATTAGGACGTGGTTTGCGCCTTGGGTTGGATGTAAATGCGCACGCATGCGCTAGATGTACGTTCTGTGGTGACTAACGCATAGTAACAATAGAATGAGGCTAGAAGAGCCCGTGACCTCCAATCAGGTGGTGCACATCCTTGGATTATGTGTGCGTTCACTTCGTGCGTACTATCCTGGTGCGCGCCGTGTCATTGTGCCGTCCAATACGTGACTTTACTGTGGGTGTCAACGGGATGTGACGTAAAGTTGGAGTCTGGAAGTGACTCCAGCGTCTCACCGCCGCCAGCATGTGGAGCCATTAAGCTTCCATCGGGTACGTTGGGTTATTATGGAACGCGTGGGGTCGGAACGCGTGGGGTCCTCTGTGGCCCCGTCCTTGGTCCTATCATGGATTCCTCCGGGACGCTTGCCTCTTGTTTATGTGGATGAGTGATTACTTTACAATATGTAATGCCCAGATATACAGGATATAATGCCCAGATATACAATATATAATGCCCAGATATAAAATATATAATGACCAGATATACAGGATATAATGCCCAAATATACAATATATAATGACCAGATATACAGGATATAATGCCCAGATATACAATATATAATGACCAGATATACAATATATAATAATCAGATATACAATATATAATGACCAGATATACAATATATAATGCCCAGATATACAGGATATAATGCCCAGATATACAATATACAATGCCCAGATAAACAATATATAATGACCAGATATACAATATATAACGACCAGATATACAATATATAACGACCAGATATACAATATATAATGACCAGATATACAGGATATAAAGACCAGATATACAATATATAATGACCAGATATATAATATATAATGACCAGATATACAATATATAATGACCAGATATACAGGATATAATGCCCACCTATAGTATACAGTATATAATGCTCAGATATACAATATATAATGACCAGATATACAGGATATAATGCCCAGATATACAGGATATAATGACCAGATATACAGATATACAATATATAATGACCAGATATACAGGATATAATGACCAGATATACAGATATACAATATATAATGACCAGATATACAGGATATAATGACCAGTTATACAATATACAATGCCCAGATATACAATATATAATAATCAGATATACAATATATAATGACCAGATATACAATATATAATGCCCAGATATACAGGATATAATGCCCAGATATACAATATACAATGCCCAGATAAACAATATATAATGACCAGATATACAACATATAATGCCCAGATATACAATATATAATGACCAGATATACAGGATATAAAGACCAGATATACAATATATAATGACCAGATATACAATATATAATGACCAGATATACAATATATAATGCCCAGATATACAGGATATAATGACCAGATATACAATATATAATGACCAGATATATAATATATTATGACCAGATATACAATATATAATGACCAGATATACAGGATATAATGCCCACCTATAGTATACAGTATATAATGCTCAGATATACAATATATAATGCCCAGATATACAGGATATAATGCCCAGATATACAGGATATAATGACCAGATATACAGATATACAATATATAATGACCAGATATACAGAATATAATGACCAGATATACAATATACAATACCCAGATATACAATATATAATGACCAGATATACAATATATAATGACCAGATATACAATATATAATGCCCAGATATACAGGATATAATGACCAGATATACAATATATAATGACCAGATATACAATATATAATGACCAGATATACAATATATAATGACCAGATATACAGGATATAATGACCAGATATACAGGATATAATGCCCAGATATACAATATATAATGCCCAGATATACAATATATAATGCCCAGATATAAAGGATATAATGCCCAGATATACAATATATAATGCCCAGATATACAGGATATAATGACCAGATATACAATATATAATGCCCAGATATACAATATATAATGACCAGATATACAATATATAATGCCCAGATATAAAGGATATAATGACCAGATATACAATATATAATGACTAGATATAAAATATATAATGACCAGATATACAATATATAATGCCCAGATATACAGGATATAATGACCAGATATACAATATATAATGACCAGATATACAATATATAATGACCAGATATACAATATATAATGCTCAGATATACAGTATATAATGCTCAGATATACAATATATAATGACCAGATATACAATATATAATGCCCAGATATACAGTATATAATGCTCAGATATACAATATATAATGACCAGATGTACAATATATAATGCCCAGATATACAGTATATAATGCTCAGATATACAATATATAATGCCCAGATATACAATATATAATGACTAGATATACAATATATAATGACTAGATATAAAATATATAATGACCAGATATAAAATATATAATGACCAGATATACAGGATATAATGACCAGATATACAATATATAATGACCAGATATACAATATATAATGCCCAGATATACAGGATATAATGACCAGATATACAATATATAATGACCAGATATACAATATATAATGACCAGATATACAATATATAATGACCAGATATACAATATATAATGACCAGATATACAATACATAATGACCAGATATACAATATATAATGACCAGATATACCGTATATAATGTATAAATACATGATATGTTGGCAGTTGTATAGACTCTAGTCTTCTGTGACTCCATCCTCCTTCTGTAATAATCATGTTAGCCCCTCCCTCTGTAATAATCATGTTAGCCCCTCCCTCTGTAATAAATGTGTTAGCCCCTCCTTCTGTAATAATTGTGTTAGCCCCTCCTTCTGTAATAATTGTGTTAGCCCCTCCTTCTGTAATAATTGTGTTAGCCCCTCCCTCTGTAATAAATGTGTTAGCCCCTCCCTCTGTAATAATCATGTTAGCCCCTCTCTCTGTAATAATTGTGTTAGCCCCTCCTTCTGTAATAATTGTGTTAGCCCCGCCCTTTGTAATAATTGTGTTAGCCCCTCCCTCTGTAATAATCGTGTTAGCCCCTCCCTCTGTAATAAATGTGTTAGCCCCTCTCTCTGTAATAATTGTGTTAGCCCCTCCCTCTGTAATAATCGTGTTAGCCCCTCCCTCTGTAATAATCGTGTTAGCCCCTCCCTCTGTAATAATCGTGTTAGCCCCTCTCTCTGTAATAAATGTGTTAGCCCCTCCCTCTGTAATAATTGTTAGCCCCTCCTTCTGTAATAATTGTGTTAGCCCCTCCCTATGTAATAATTGTTTTAGCCCCTCCCTCTGTAATAATCGTGTTAGCCCCTCCTCCTGTAATAATCGTGTTAGCCCCTCCCTCTGTAATAATCGTGTTAGCCCCTCCCTCTGTAATAATCGTGTTAGCCCCTCCCTCTGTAATAATCGTGTTAGCCCCTCCCTCTGTAATAATCGTGCTAGCCCCTCCTTCTGTAATAATTGTGTAAGCCCCTCCCTCTGTAATAATCGTTTTAGCCCCCTCCCTCTGTAATAATTGTGTTAGCCCCTCCCTCTGTAATAATTGTGTTAGCCCCTCCCTCTGTAATAATCGTGTAAGCCCCTCTCTCCGTAATAATCGTGTTAGCCCCTCCCTCTGTAATAATCGTGTTAGCCCCCTCCCTCTGTAATAATCGTGTTAGCCTCTCCCTCTGTAATAATCGTGTGTTAGCCCCCTCCCTCTGTAATAATTGTGTTAGCCCCTCCCTCTGTAATAATTGTGTTAGCCCCTCCCTCTGTAATAATTGTGTTAGCCCCTCCCTCTGTAATAATTGTGTTAGCCCCTCCCTCTGTAATAATTGTGTTAGCCCCTCCCTCTGTAATAATTGTGTTAGCCCCTCCCTCTGTAATTATTGTGTTAGCCCCTCCCTCTGTAATAATTGTGTTAGCCCCTCCCTCTGTAATAATTGTGTTAGCCCCTCCCTCTGTAATAATTGTGTTAGCCCCTCCCTCTGTAATAATCATGTTAGCCCCTCCCTCTGTAATAATCATGTTAGCCCCTCCCTCTGTAATAAATGTGTTAGCCCCTCCTTCTGTAATAATCATGTTAGCCCCTCCCTCTGTAATAATTGTGTTAGCCCCTCCTTCTGTAATAATTGTGTTAGCCCCGCCCTTTGTAATAATTGTGTTAGCCCCTCCCTCTGTAATAATCGTGTTAGCCCCTCCCTCTGTAATAAATGTGTTAGCCCCTCTCTCTGTAATAAATGTGTTAGCCCCTCCCTCTGTAATAATTGTTAGCCCCTCCTTCTGTAATAATTGTGTTAGCCCCTCCCTATGTAATAATTGTTTTAGCCCCTCCCTCTGTAATAATCGTGTTAGCCCCTCCTCCTGTAATAATCGTGTTAGCCCCTCCCTCTGTAATAATCGTGTTAGCCCCTCCCTCTGTAATAATCGTGTTAGCCCCTCCCTCTGTAATAATCGTGTTAGCCCCTCTCTCCGTAATAATCGTGTTAGCCCCTCCCTCTGTAATAATCGTGCTAGCCCCTCCTTCTGTAATAATTGTGTTAGCCCCTCCCTCTGTAATAATCGTGTTAGCCCCCTCCCTCTGTAATAATTGTGTTAGCCCCTCCCTCTGTAATAATTGTGTTAGCCCCTCCCTCTGTAATAATCGTGTAAGCCCCTCTCTCCGTAATAATCGTGTTAGCCCCTCCCTCTGTAATAATCGTGTTAGCCTCTCCCTCTGTAATAATCGTGTTAGCCCCCTCCCTCTGTAATAATTGTGTTAGCCCCTCCCTCTGTAATAATTGTGTTAGCCCCTCCCTCTGTAATAATTGTGTTAGCCCCTCCCTCTGTAATAATTGTGTTAACCCCTCCCTCTGTAATAATTGTGTTAGCCCCTCGCTCTGTAATTATTGTGTTAGCCCCTCCCTCTGTAATTATTGTGTTAGCCCCTCCCTCTGTAATAATTGTGTTAGCCCCTCCCTCTGTAATAATTGTGTTAGCCCCTCCCTCTGTAATAATTGTGTTAGCCCCTCCCTCTGTAATAAATGTGTTAGCCCCTCCCTCTGTAATAATTGTGTTAGCCCCTCCCTCTGTAATAATTGTGTTAGCCCCCTCCCTCTGTAATAATTGTGTTAGCCCCTCCCTCTGTAATAATTGTGTTAGCTCCTCCCTCTGTAATAATTGTGTTAGCCCCTCCCTCTGTAATATTTGTGTTAGCCCCTCCCTCTGTAATATTTGTGTTAGCCCCCTCCCTCTGTAATAATCGTATTAGCCCCTCCCTCTGTAATAATCGTGTTAGCCCCTCCCTCTGTAATAATCGTGTTAGCCCCTCCCTCTGTAATAATCGTGTTAGCCCCTCCCTCTGTAATACATGTGTTAGCCCCTCCCTCTGTAATAATTGTGTTAGCCCCCTCCCTCTGTAATAATTGTGTTAGCCCCTCCCTCTGTAATAATTGTGTTAGCCCCTCCCTCTGTAATTATTGTGTTAGCCCCTCCCTCCGTAATTATTGTGTTAGCCCCTCCCTCTGTAATAATTGTGTTAGCCCCTCCCTCTGTAATAATTGTGTTAGCCCCCTCCCTCTGTAATAATTGTGTTAGCTCCTCCCTCTGTAATAATTGTGTTAGCCCCTCCCTCTGTAATAATTGTGTTAGCCCCTCCCTCTGTAATAATTGTGTTAGCCCCTCCCTCTGTAATAATTATGTTAACCCTCCCTCTGAAATTATTGTGTTAGCCCCCTCCCTCTGTAATAATTGTGTTAGCCCCTCCCTCTGTAATAATTGTGTTAGCCCCTCCCTCTGTAATAATTGTGTTAGCCCCTCCCTCTGTAATAATTGTGTTAGCCCCTCCCTCTGTAATAATTATGTTAGCCCCTCCCTCTGTAATTATTGTGTTAGCCCCTCCCTCTGTAATTATTGTGTTAGCCCCTCCCTCTGTAATTATTGTGTTAGCCCCTCCCTCTGTAATAATTGTGTTAGCCCCTCCCTCTGTAATAATTGTGTTAGCCCCTCCCTCTGTAATAATTGTGTTAGCCCCTCCCTCTGTAATAATTGTGTTAGCCCCTCCCTCTGTAATAAATGTGTTAGCCCCTCCCTCTGTAATAAATGTGTTAGCCCCTCCCTCTGTAATAATTGTGTTAGCTCCTCCCTCTGTAATAAATGTGTTAGCCCCTCCCTCTGTAATAATTGTGTTAGCCCCTCCCTCTGTAATAATTGTGTTAGCCCCTCCCTCTGTAATAATTGTGTTAGCCCCTCCCTCTGTAATAATTGTGTTAGCCCCTCCCTCTGTAATAATTGTGTTAGCCCCTCCCTCTGTAATAAATGTGTTAGCCCCTCCCTCTGTAATAATTGTGTTAGCCCCTCCCTCTGTAATATTTGTGTTAGCCCCCTCCCTCTGTAATAATTGTGTTAGCGCCTCCCTCTGTAATAATCGTGTTAGCCCCTCCCTCTGTAATAATCGTGTTAGCCCCTCCCTCTGTAATAATTGTGTTAGCCCCTCCCTCTGTAATAATTGTGTTAGCCCCTCCCTCTGTAATAATTGTGTTAGCCCCTCCCTCTGTAATAATTGTGTTAGCCCCTCCCTCTGTAATAAATGTGTTAGCCTCTCCCTCTGTAATAATTGTGTTAGCCCCTCCCTCTGTAATAATTGTGTTAGCCCCCTCCCTCTGTAATAATTGTGTTAGCCCCTCCCTCTGTAATAATTGTGTTAGCCCCTCCCTCTGTAATAATTGTGTTAGCCCCTCCCTCTGTAATTATTGTGTTAGCCCCTCCTTCGGTAATAATTGTGTTAGCCCCTCCCTCTGTAATAATTGTGTTAGCCCCTCCCTCTGTAATAAATGTGTTTGCCCCTCCCTCTGTAATAATTGTGTTAGCCCCTCCCTCTGTAATAATTGTGTTAGCCCCCTCCCTCTGTAATAATTGTGTTAGCTCCTCCCTCTGTAATAAATGTGTTAGCCCCTCCCTCTGTAATAATTGTGTTAGCTCCTCCCTCTGTAATAATTGTGTTAGCCCCCTCCCTCTGTAATAATTGTGTTAGCTCCTCCCTCTGTAATAAATGTGTTAGCCCCTCCCTCTGTAATAATTGTGTTAGCCCCTCCCTCTGTAATAATTGTGTTAGCCCCTCCCTCTGTAATAAATGTGTTAGCCCCTCCCTCTGTAATAAATGTGTGAGCCCCTCCCTCTGTAATAAATGTGTTAGCCCCTCCCTCTGTAATAATTGTGTTAGCCCCTCCCTCTGTAATAATTGTGTTAGCCCCCTCCCTCTGTAATAATTGTGTTAGCTCCTCCCTCTGTAATAATTGTGTTAGCCCCTCCCTCTGTAATAATTGTGTTAGCCCCTCCCTCTGTAATAATTGTGTTAGCCCCTCCCTCTGTAATAATTATGTTAACCCTCCCTCTGAAATTATTGTGTTAGCCCCCTCCCTCTGTAATAATTGTGTTAGCCCCTCCCTCTGTAATAATTGTGTTAGCCCCTCCCTCTGTAATAATTGTGTTAGCCCCTCCCTCTGTAATAATTGTGTTAGCCCCTCCCTCTGTAATAATTATGTTAGCCCCTCCCTCTGTAATTATTGTGTTAGCCCCTCCCTCTGTAATTATTGTGTTAGCCCCTCCCTCTGTAATTATTGTGTTAGCCCCTCCCTCTGTAATAATTGTGTTAGCCCCTCCCTCTGTAATAATTGTGTTAGCCCCTCCCTCTGTAATAATTGTGTTAGCCCCTCCCTCTGTAATAATTGTGTTAGCCCCTCCCTCTGTAATAAATGTGTTAGCCCCTCCCTCTGTAATAAATGTGTTAGCCCCTCCCTCTGTAATAATTGTGTTAGCTCCTCCCTCTGTAATAAATGTGTTAGCCCCTCCCTCTGTAATAATTGTGTTAGCCCCTCCCTCTGTAATAATTGTGTTAGCCCCTCCCTCTGTAATAATTGTGTTAGCCCCTCCCTCTGTAATAATTGTGTTAGCCCCTCCCTCTGTAATAATTGTGTTAGCCCCTCCCTCTGTAATAAATGTGTTAGCCCCTCCCTCTGTAATAATTGTGTTAGCCCCTCCCTCTGTAATATTTGTGTTAGCCCCCTCCCTCTGTAATAATTGTGTTAGCGCCTCCCTCTGTAATAATCGTGTTAGCCCCTCCCTCTGTAATAATCGTGTTAGCCCCTCCCTCTGTAATAACTGTGTTAGCCCCTCCCTCTGTAATAATTGTGTTAGCCCCTCCCTCTGTAATAATTGTGTTAGCCCCTCCCTCTGTAATAATTGTGTTAGCCCCTCCCTCTGTAATAAATGTGTTAGCCTCTCCCTCTGTAATAATTGTGTTAGCCCCTCCCTCTGTAATAATTGTGTTAGCCCCCTCCCTCTGTAATAATTGTGTTAGCCCCTCCCTCTGTAATAATTGTGTAAGCCCCTCCCTCTGTAATAATTGTGTTAGCCCCTCCCTCTGTAATTATTGTGTTAGCCCCTCCTTCGGTAATAATTGTGTTAGCCCCTCCCTCTGTAATAATTGTGTTAGCCCCTCCCTCTGTAATAAATGTGTTTGCCCCTCCCTCTGTAATAATTGTGTTAGCCCCTCCCTCTGTAATAATTGTGTTAGCCCCCTCCCTCTGTAATAATTGTGTTAGCTCCTCCCTCTGTAATAAATGTGTTAGCCCCTCCCTCTGTAATAATTGTGTTAGCTCCTCCCTCTGTAATAATTGTGTTAGCCCCCTCCCTCTGTAATAATTGTGTTAGCTCCTCCCTCTGTAATAAATGTGTTAGCCCCTCCCTCTGTAATAATTGTGTTAGCCCCTCCCTCTGTAATAATTGTGTTAGCCCCTCCCTCTGTAATAAATGTGTTAGCCCCTCCCTCTGTAATAAATGTGTGAGCCCCTCCCTCTGTAATAAATGTGTTAGCCCCTCCCTCTGTAATAATTGTGTTAGCCCCTCCCTCTGTAATAATTGTGTTAGCCCCCTCCCTCTGTAATAATTGTGTTAGCCCCTCCCTCTGTAATAAATGTGTAAGCCCCTCCCTCTGTAATAATTGTGTTAGCCCCTCCCTCTGTAATAATTGTGTTAGCCCCTCCCTCTGTAATAATTGTGTTAGCCCCTCCCTCTGTAATTATTGTGTTAGCCCCTCCTTCGGTAATAATTGTGTTAGCCCCTCCCACTGTAATAATTGTGTTAGCCCCTCCCTCTGTAATAATTGTGTTTGCCCCTCCCTCTGTAATAATTGTGTTAGCCCCTCCCTCTGTAATAATTGTGTTAGCCCCTCCCTCTGTAATAATTGTGTTAGCCCCTCCCTCTGTAATAATTGTGTTAGCCCCTCCCTCTGTAATAAATGTGTTAGCCCCTCCCTCTGTAATAATTGTGTTAGCCCCTCCCTCTGTAATATTTGTGTTAGCCCCCTCCCTCTGTAATAATTGTGTTAGCCCCTCCCTCTGTAATAATCGTGTTAGCCCCTCCCTCTGTAATAATCGTGTTAGCCCCTCCCTCTGTAATAATTGTGTTAGCCCCTCCCTCTGTAATAATTATGTTAGCCCCTCCTTCTGTAATAATTGTGTTAGCCCCTCCCTCTGTAATAATTGTGTTAGCCCCTCCCTCTGTAATAATTGTGTTAGCCCCTCCCTCACCTCATGGTTTGCGCTGCAGCTCTCATCCCTCTCTTCTCACATCAATGACCTGTAGTTGTACTCAGACTCCACCCAATATCTCATCTCCCTCTTACCTCCACAGTCATGTGTTCACTAGGCCCCACCCATAACATTCAGAGGGGTCAGTGACTGCGGGGGCTCCCTGCTCCTCACAGCTGCACATCACCTGCGGGGGGCTCCCTGCTCCTCACAGCTGCACATCACCTGCGGGGGGCTCCCTGCTCCTCACAGCTGCACATCACCTGAGGGGGGCTCCCTGCTCCTCACAGCTGCACATCACGTGCGGGGGGCTCCCTGCTCCTCACAGCTGCACATCACGTGCGGGGGGCTCCCTGCTCCTCACAGCTGCACATCACCTGCGGGGGGCACCCTGCTCCTCACAGCTGCACATCACCTGCGGGGGGCTCCCTGCTCCTCACAGCTGCACATCACCTGCGGGGGGCTCCCTGCTCCTCACAGCTGCACATCACCTGCGGGGGGCTCCCTGCTCCTCACAGCTGCACATCACCTGCGGGGGGCTCCCTGCTCCTCACAGCTGCACATCACCTGCGGGGGGCTCCCTGCTCCTCACAGCTGCACATCACCTGAGGGGGGCTCCCTGCTCCTCACAGCTGCACATCACGTGCGGGGGGCTCCCTGCTCCTCACAGCTGCACATCACCTGCGGGGGGCACCCTGCTCCTCACAGCTGCACATCACCTGCGGGGGGCTCCCTGCTCCTCACAGCTGCACATCACCTGCGGGGGGCTCCCTGCTCCTCACAGCTGCACATCACCTGCGGGGGGCTCCCTGCTCCTCACAGCTGCACATCACCTGCGGGGGGCTCCCTGCTCCTCACAGCTGCACATCACCTGCGGGGGGCTCCCTGCTCCTCACAGCTGCACATCACCTGCGGGGGGCTCCCTGCTCCTCACAGCTGCACATCACCTGCGGGGGGCACCCTGCTCCTCACAGCTGCACATCACCTGCGGGGGGCTCCCTGCTCCTCACAGCTGCACATCACCTGCGGCGGGCTCCCTGCTCCTCACAGCTGCACATCACCTGCGGGGGGGGGGCTCCCTGCTCCTCACAGCTGCACATCACCTGCGGGGTGCTCCCTGCTCCTCACAGCTGCACATCACGTGCGGGGGGCTCCCTGCTCCTCACAGCTGCACATCACCTGCGGGGGGCTCCCTGCTCCTCACAGCTGCACATCACTTGCGGGGGGCTCCCTGCTCCTCACAGCTGCACATCACCTGCGGGGGGCTCCCTGCTCCTCACAGCTGCACATCACCTGCGGGGGGCTCCCTGCTCCTCAAAGCTGCACATCACCTGCGGGGGGCTCCCTGCTCCTCACAGCTGCACATCACTTGCGGGGGGCTCCCTGCTCCTCACAGCTGCACATCACCTGCGGGGGGCTCCCTGCTCCTCACAGCTGCACATCACTTGCGGGGGGCTCCCTGCTCCTCACAGCTGCACATCACCTGCGGGGGGCTCCCTGCTCCTCACAGCTGCACATCACCTGCGGGGGGCTCCCTGCTCCTCACAGCTGCACATCACCTGCGGGGGGCTCCCTGCTCCTCACAGCTGCACATCACTTGCGGGGGGCTCCCTGCTCCTCACAGCTGCACATCACCTGCGGGGGGCTCCCTGCTCCTCACAGCTGCACATCACCTGCGGGGGGCTCCCTGCTCCTCACAGCTGCACATCACCTGCGGGGGGCTCCCTGCTCCTCACAGCTGCACATCACCTGCGGGGGGCTCCCTGCTCCTCAAAGCTGCACATCACCTGCGGGGGGCTCCCTGCTCCTCACAGCTGCACATCACCTGCGGGGGGCTCCCTGCTCCTCAAAGCTGCACATCACCTGCGGGGGGCTCCCTGCTCCTCACAGCTGCACATCACCTGCGGGGGGCTCCCTGCTCCTCAAAGCTGCACATCACCTGCGGGGGGCTCCCTGCTCCTCACAGCTACACATCACCTGCGGGGGGCTCCCTGCTCCTCACAGCTGCACATCACCTGCGGGGGGCTCCCTGCTCCTCACAGCTGCACATCACCTGCGGGGGGCTCCCTGCTCCTCACAGCTGCACATCACCTGCGGGGGGCTCCCTGCTCCTCACAGCTGCACATCACCTGCGGGGGGCTCCCTGCTCCTCACAGCTGCACATCACCTGCGGGGGGCACCCTGCTCCTCACAGCTGCACATCACCTGCGGGGGGCTCCCTGCTCCTCACAGCTGCACATCACCTGCGGGGGGCTCCCTGCTCCTCACAGCTGCACATCACCTGCGGGGGGCTCCCTGCTCCTCACAGCTGCACATTACCTGCGGGGGGCTCCCTGCTCCTCACAGCTGCACATCACCTGCGGGGGGCTCCCTGCTCCTCACAGCTGCACATCACCTGTTGGGGGCTCCCTGCTCCTCACAGCTGCACATCACCTGTTGGGGGCTCCCTGCTCCTCACAGCTGCACATCACCTGCGGGGGGCTCCCTGCTCCTCACAGCTGCACATTACCTGCGGGGAGCTCCCTGCTCCTCACAGCTGCACATTACCTGCGGGGGGCTCCCTGCTCCTCACAGCTGCACATCACCTGCGGGGGGCACCCTGCTCCTCACAGCTGCACATCACCTGCGGGGGGCTCCCTGCTCCTCACAGCTGCACATCACCTGCGGGGGGCTCCCTGCTCCTCACAGCTGCACATCACCTGCGGGGGGCTCCCTGCTAATCACAGCTGCACATCACCTGCGGGGGGCTCCCTGCTCCTCACAGCTGCACATCACCTGCGGGGGGCACCCTGCTCCTCACAGCTGCACATCACCTGCGGGGGGCTCCCTGCTCCTCACAGCTGCACATCACCTGTTGGGGGCTCCCTGCTCCTCACAGCTGCACATCACCTGCGGGGGGCTCCCTCCTCCATGATGGGGTCTGTTTCTCGTAAGGCGCTGCGCCCGCTCACGTCACTGCTCTTTTCGCCTCTTTCTCTGGTTACAAATCGTTCCCAGCAATTGGCGCTTCTGCTAATTGTCTTCTAATTATGTTCGGACCCCCCCGAAAACAGAGGACGGGGGCTCACATTACCAATCAATGAGATAACAGACCTGACACATCCATCTACATGAAACCCCCCCGGACCCCCGGGAACGACACCGATCTCCTCCGAAGGTCACACTCAGCCCCATCTGTAGAGGCTACCGGGCCCCATAGTGGACATGGATGATGGGAGTGATACATTGTATGATAGGAGATTAGATTGTGATCTCCTGGGGTCAGGGATGATGGGAGTGATACATTGTATGATAGGAGATTAGATTGTGATCTCCTGGGGTCAGGGATGATGGGAGTGATACATTGTATGATAGGAGATTAGATTGTGATCTCCTGGGGTCAGGGATGATGGGAGTGATACATTGTATGATAGGAGATTAGATTGTGATCTCCTGGGGTCAGGGATGATGGGAGTGATACATTGTATGATAGGAGATTAGATTGTGATCTCCTGGGGTAAGGGATGATGGGAGTGATACATTGTATGATAGGAGAGTAGATTGTGAGCTCCTGGGGTCAGGGATGATGGGAGTGATACATTGTATGATGGGAGATTAGATTGTGAGCTCCTGGGGTCAGGGATGATGGGAGTGATACATTGTATGATAGGAGATTAGATTGTGATCTCCTGGGGTCAGGGATGATGGGAGTGATACATTGTATGATAGAAGATTAGATTGTGATCTCCTGGGGTCAGGGATGATGGGAGTGATACATTGTATGTGATAGGAGATTAGATTGTGAGCTCCTGGGGTCAGGGATGATGGGAGTGATACATTGTATGTGATAGATTAGATTGTGATCTCCTGGGGTCAGGGATGATGGGAGTGATACATTGTATGATAGGAGATTAGATTGTGAGCTCCTGGGGTCAGGGATGATGGGAGTGATACATTGTATGATAGGAGATTAGATTGTGATCTCCTGGGGTCAGGGATGATGGGAGTGATACATTGTATGATAGGAGATTAGATTGTGAGCTCCTGGGGTCAGGGATGATGGGAGTGATACATTGTATGATAGAAGATTAGATTGTGATCTCCTGGGGTCAGGGATGATGGGAGTGATACATTGTATGATAGGAGATTAGATTGTGATCTCCTGGGGTCAGGGATGATGGGAGTGATACATTGTATGATAGAAGATTAGATTGTGATCTCCTGGGGTCAGGGATGATGGGAGTGATACATTGTATGTGATAGGAGATTAGATTGTGAGCTCCTGGGGTCAGGGATGATGGGAGTGATACATTGTATGTGATAGATTAGATTGTGATCTCCTGGGGTCAGGGATGATGGGAGTGATACATTGTATGATAGGAGATTAGATTGTGATCTCCTGGGGTCAGGGATGATGGGAGTGATACATTGTATGATAGGAGATTAGATTGTGATCTCCTGGGGTCAGGGATGATGGGAGTGATACATTGTATGATAGGAGATTAGATTGTGAGCTCCTGGGGTCAGGGATGATGGGAGTGATACATTGTATGATAGGAGATTAGATTGTGATCTCCTGGGGTCAGGGATGATGGGAGTGATACATTGTATGATAGGAGATTAGATTGTGATCTCCTGGGGTCAGGGATGATGGGAGTGATACATTGTATGATAGGAGATTAGATTGTGAACTCCTGGGGTCAGGGATGATGGGAGTGATACATTGTATGATAGGAGATTAGATTGTGAGCTCCTGGGGTCAGGGATGATGGGAGTGATACATTGTATGATAGGAGATTAGATTGTGATCTCCTGGGGTCAGGGATGATGGGAGTGATACATTGTATGTGATAGGAGATTAGATTGTGATCTCCTGGGGTCAGGGATGATGGGAGTGATACATTGTATATGATAGGAGATTAGATTGTGATCTCCTGGGGTCAGGGATGATGGGAGTGATACATTGTATGTGATAGATTAGATTGTGATCTCCTGGGGTCAGGGATGATGGGAGTGATACATTGTATGATAGGAGATTAGATTGTGATCTCCTGGGGTCAGGGATGATGGGAGTGATACATTGTATGATAGGAGATTAGATTGTGATCTCCTGGGGTCAGGGATGATGGGAGTGATACATTGTATGTGATTGGAGATTAGATTGTGATCTCCTGGGGTCAGGGATGATGGGAGTGATACATTGTATGATAGGAGATTAGATTGTGATCTCCTGGGGTCAGGGATGATGGGAGTGATACATTGTATGTGATAAGAGATTAGATTGTGAGCTCCTGGGGTCAGGGATGATGGGAGTGATACATTGTATGATAGGAGATTAGATTGTGAGCTCCTGGGGTCAGGGATGATGGGAGTGATACATTGTATGATAGGAGATTAGATTGTGATCTCCTGGGGTCAGGGATGATGGGAGTGATACATTGTATAATAGGAGATTAGATTGTGAGCTCCTGGGGTCAGGGATGATGGGAGTGATACATTGTATGATAGGAGATTAGATTGTGATCTCCTGGGGTCAGGGATGATGGGAGTGATGATACATTGTATGATAGGAGATTAGATTGTGATCTCCTGGGGTCAGGGATGATGGGAGTGATACATTGTATGTGATAGGAGATTAGATTGTGAGCTCCTGGGGTCAGGGATGATGGGAGTGATACATTGTATGTGATAGGAGATTAGATTGTGATCTCCTGGGGTCAGGGATGATGGGAGTGATACATTGTATGTGATAGGAGATTAGATTGTGATCTCCTGGGGTCAGGGATGATGGGAGTGATACATTGTTTGATAGGAGATTAGATTGTGAGCTCCTGGGGTCAGGGATGATGGGAGTGATACATTGTATGATAGGAGATTAGATTGTGATCTCCTGGGGTCAGGGATGATGGGAGTGATGATACATTGTATGATAGGAGATTAGATTGTGATCTCCTGGGGTCAGGGATGATGGGAGTGATACATTGTATGATAGGAGATTAGATTGTGATCTCCTGGGGTCAGGGATGATGGGAGTGATACATTGTATGATAGGAGATTAGATTGTGATCTCCTGGGGTCAGGGATGATGGGAGTGATACATTGTATGATAGGAGATTAGATTGTGATCTCCTGGGGTCAGGGATGATAGGAGTGATACATTGTATGATAGGAGATTAGATTGTGATCTCCTGGGGTCAGGGATGATGGGAGTGATACATTGTATGTGATAGGAGATTAGATTGTGATCTCCTGGGGTCAGGGATGATAGGAGTGATACATTGTATGTGATAGGAGATTAGATTGTGATCTCCTGGGGTCAGGGATGATGGGAGTGATACATTGTATGTGATAGGAGATTAGATTGTGATCTCCTGGGGTGAGGGATGATGGGAGTGATACATTGTATGATAGGAGATTAGATTGTGATCTCCTGGGGTCAGGGATGATGAGAGTGATACATTGTATGATAGGAGATTAGATTGTGATCTCCTGGGGTCAGGGATGATGGGAGTGATACATTGTATGTGATAGATTAGATTGTGATCTCCTGGGGTCAGGGATGATGGGAGTGATACATTGTATGTGATAGGAGATTAGATTGTGATCTCCTGGGGTCAGGGATGATGGGAGTGATACATTGTATGATAGGAGATTAGATTGTGATCTCCTGGGGTCAGGGATGATGGGAGTGATGATACATTGTATGTGATAGGAGATTAGATTGTGATCTCCTGGGGTCAGGGATGATGGGAGTGATACATTGTATGATAGGAGATTAGATTGTGATCTCCTGGGGTCAGGGATGATGGGAGTGATACATTGTATGATAGGAGATTAGATTGTGATCTCCTGGGGTCAGGGATGATGGGAGTGATACATTGTATGATAGGAGATTAGATTGTGATCTCCTGGGGTCAGGGATGATGGGAGTGATACATTGTATGATAGGAGATTAGATTGTGATCTCCTGGGGTCAGGGATGATGGAAGTGATACATTGTATGATAGGAGATTAGATTGTGATCTCCTGGGGTCAGGGATGATGGGAGTGATACATTGTATGATAGGAGATTAGATTGTGATCTCCTGGGGTCAGGGATGATGGGAGTGATACATTGTATGATAGGAGATTAGATTGTGATCTCCTGGGGTCAGGGATGATGGGAGTGATACATTGTATGATAGGAGATTAGATTGTGATCTCCTGGGGTCAGGGATGATGGGAGTGATACATTGTATGATAGGAGATTAGATTGTGATCTCCTGGGGTCAGGGATGATGGGAGTGATACATTGTATGTGATAGGAGATTAGATTGTGAGCTCCTGGGGTCAGGGATGATGGGAGTGATACATTGTATGATAGGAGATTAGATTGTGATCTCCTGGGGTCGGCGATGATGGGAGTGATACATTGTATGATAGATTAGATTGTGATCTCCTGGGGTCAGGGATGATGGGAGTGATACATTGTATGATAGGAGATTAGATTGTGAGCTCCTGGGGTCAGGGATGATGGGAGTGATACATTGTATGTGATAGATTAGATTGTGATCTCCTGGGGTCAGGGATGATGGGAGTGATACATTGTATGATAGGAGATTAGATTGTGACCTCCTGGGGTCAGGGATGATGGGAGTGATACATTGTATGTGATAGATTAGATTGTGATCTCCTGGGGTCAGGGATGATGGGAGTGATACATTGTATGATAGGAGATTAGATTGTGACCTCCTGGGGTCAGGGATGATGGGAGTGATACATTGTATGATAGGAGATTAGATTGTGATCTCCTGGGGTCAGGGATGATGGGAGTGATACATTGTATGTGATAGATTAGATTGTGATCTCCTGGGGTCAGGGATGATGGGAGTGATACATTGTATGATAGGAGATTAGATTGTGATTTCCTGGGGTCAGGGATGATGGGAGTGATACATTGTATGATAGGAGATTAGATTGTGATCTCCTGGGGTCAGGGATGATGGGAGTGATACATTGTATGTGATAGGAGATTAGATTGTGATCTCCTGGGGTCAGGGATGATGGGAGTGATACATTGTATGATAGATTAGATTGTGATCTCCTGGGGTCAGGGATGATGGGAGTGATACATTGTATGATAGGAGATTAGATTGTGATCTCCTGGGGTCAGGGATGATGGGAGTGATACATTGTATGATAGAAGATTAGATTGTGATCTCCTGGGGTCAGGGATGATGGGAGTGATACATTGTATGTGATAGGAGATTAGATTGTGATCTCCTGGGGTCAGGGATGATGGGAGTGATACATTGTATGTGATAGATTAGATTGTGAGATCCTGGGTTCGGGGATGATGGGGGTGATTGTTCCTCGCTGTATAGTACTGAAGTTCGGCCTTGTTGTGTGGTTTTGTATGGTTATAATGAAGTCACTGCGGGTTTTATTAGTGTTTGTGCTTTTGATGCCCGCCGGGGGACGCCTGTGCCCGTACCGTGTGCTGTGCAGCCTGGCCGCCGGATTCATTAGACGCCGCCATCCTTTATTGAGGGCCCATAAAATGCTGCCATGAAGCTCGGTGCTGAGAGGCTGCGGTGATTTATGGCTTCCCCCCGCGCTGCCGTACTCTGCGTCTGCATAATTTCTAGGTTGTACCTATAAAAAGTCCTGGTCCTGGGGGTCCGCCGCACCAGCATCGCGCAACTTATTGCATTAAAATCCAGGTCAGGAAGTCTCCTGTGCCCCTGACTCTAAACACAACAATGGAGCCCGTTCATCATGTTAGCAGACGCCCCCGCCCACGCCCTGCAGGCAACACTGGGGGTGGGCAGGACCCTTATAGAGGACTGAAGACCCTCACAGAGGATGGCGGGATCCTCATAGAGGATGGAGGACCCTCACAGAGGATCGAGGACCCTCACAGAGGATGGTAGGACCCTTACAAAGGACAGCAGGACCCTATAATGGGAGGAAGGACTCTCATAGGGGATGAAGGACCCTCATAGAGGATGGAGGACCCTCACAGAGGATGGCAAGCCCCTCACAGAGGAAGGCAGGATCCTCACAGAGGAAGGCAGGACCCTTACAAAGGATGGCAAGACCCTATAATGGGAGGAAGGACCCTCATAGAGGATGAAAGGACCCTCACAGAGGATAACAGGACCCTCACACAGGATGGCAGGATCCTCCGAGAGAACGGAAGACCCTCACAGATAGCAGGACTCTCACAGAGCATGGAGGACCCTCACAAGGATAGCAGAACCCTCACAGAAGACAGAGAACCCTCAAACAGGATGGCAGGATCCTCACAGAAGACGGTAGGACCCAGTAGAGGATGTAGAACCCTCACAGAGGATAGAGGACCCTCACAGAGAAAGGGAGGACCCTCATAGAGGATAAAGGACCCCCACAGAAGAAGGGAGGACCCTCAAAGAGGATGAAGGACCCTCACAGAAGGGAGGACCCTCATAGAGGATGGCGGACCCTCACAGAGAAAGGGAGGACCTTTATAGAGGATGTAGGACCCTCACAGAGGAAGGGAGGACCTTTATAGAGGAAGGTGGACCCTCAGAGAGGATGGAGGACCCTCACAGAGGATGGAGGACCCTCACAGAGGAAGGGAGCACCCTCATAGAGGATGGAGGACCCTCACACAGGATAGCAGGACCCTCATAGAGGATGGAGGACCCTCACAGAGGATGGAGGACCCTCATAGAGGATGAAGGACCCTCATAGAGGATGGAGGACCCTCACAGAGGAAGGGAGGACCCTCATAGAGGATGACAGGATCCTCACAGGAGATGGAGGACCCTCACAGAGAAAGGGAAGACCCTCATAGAGGATAAAGGACCCTCACAGAAGAAGGGAGGACCCTCAGAGAGAATAAAGGACCCTCACAGAGAAAGGGAGGACCTTTATAGAGGATGTAGGACCCTCACAGAGGACGGGAGGACCTTTATAGAGGAAGGTGGACCCTCAGAGAGGACGGGAGGACCTTTATAGAGGAAGGTGGACCCACAGAGAGGATGGAGGACCCTCACAGAGGATGGAGGACCCTCACAGAGAAAGGGAGCACCCTCATAAAGGATGGAGGACCCTCACACAGGATAGCAGGACCCTCATAGAGGATGGAGGACCCTCACAGAGGAAGTGAGGACCCTCATAGAGGATGAAGGACCCTCATAGGGGATGGAGGACCCTCACAGAGGAAGGGAGGACCCTCATAGAGGATGGAGGACCCTCACAGAGGAAAGTAGGACCCTCGTAGAGGATGGTGGACCCTCACAGAGGAAGGGAAACCCCTCATAAAGGATGTGGACCCTCACAACCCTCACAGAGGAAGGGAGGACCCTCATAGAGGAAGGGAGAACCCTTAGAGAGGAAGGGAGAACCTTCAGAGAGGATGGAGGACCCTCACAGTTTAACTGAGGGCCCTCATAGAGAATGGAGGACCCTCAGAGAGAAAGGGAAGACCCTCATAGAGGATAAAGGACCCTCACAGAAGAAGGGAGGACCCTCAGAGAGAATAAATGACTCTCACAGAAGAAGGGAAGACCCTCATAGAGAATAAAGGACCCTCACAGAAGAAGGGAGGACCCTCATAGAGGATAAAGGACCCTCACAGAGAAAGGGAGGACTTTTATAGAGGATGGTGGACCCTCATAGAGGATGGTAGACCCTCAGAGAGGAAGGGAGAACTCTCAGAGAGGAAGGGAGGGCCTCATAGAGGATGGAGGACCCTCACAGAGGAAGGGAGAACCATCAAATAGGATGGCAGGATCCTCACATGAGATGGAGGACCCTCACAGAGAAGGGTAGGACCCTCATAGAGGATAAAAGGACCCTCACAGAAGAAGGGATGAACCTCATAGAGGATAAAGGACCCTCACAGAAGAAGGGAGGACCCTCATAGAGGATAAAGGACCTCACAGAAGAAGGGAGGACCCGCATAGAGGATGTAGGACCCTCACAGAGGAAGGGAGGACCCTCATAGAGGATGGTGGACCCTCACAGAGGAAGGGAGGACCCTAATAGAGGATGGCAGACCCTCACAGAGGAAGGCAGGACCCTCATAGAGGATGGCAGACCCTCACTGAGGAAGGTAGGACCCTCACACAGGATAGCAGGACCCTCGCAGAGGAAGGGAGGACCCTCACAGAGGAAGGGAGGACCCTCATAGAGTATGGAGGACCCTCACAGAGGAAGGGAAGGCTCTCATAGAGGATGGTGGATCCTCACAGAAGGGAGAACTCTTGGAGAGGATGGTGGACCCTCACAGAGGAAGGGAGAACCCTCAGAGAGGAAGGGAGGACCCTCACAGAGGATGGAGGACCCTCATAGAGGATGGAGGACCCTCACAAGAGGATGGGGGACCCTCATAGAGGATGGAGGACCCTCACAGAGGAGGGATGACCCTCATAGAAGATGGAGGACCCTCACAATAGAGGATGGAGGACCCTCATAGAGGATGGAGGACCCTCATAGAGGATGGAGGACCTTCACAAGAGGATGGAGGACCCTCACAGAGAAAGGAAGGACCTTTATAGAGGATGTAGGACCCTCACAGAGGAAGGGATGACCCTCATTGAAGATGGAAGACCCTCACAATAGAGGATGGAGGACCCTCACAATAAAGGATGGAGGACCCTCACAGAGGAAGGGAGGACCTTCATAGAGGATGGAGGACCCTCATAGAGGATGGAGGACCCTCATAGAGGATGGAGGACCCTCACATGGGAATGGATTTGGAGCACCATTGGCAGTATCCGTTCAAATAGTGGAACATGAGTGGAGAGAAAAAATGAATCTGTAGGCGGGCAGCAGTTCATGGGATCCATCAGGATTCAGTGTTGCCCAATGTGCAATGTGACACAAGTAACAGAGATCTGCACTGAGCTGTGGACTGTGAGAAGCTGTCACTCAGGTGAAGTCACTTACACAATTTATGTAGTGGGTGTGGTTATTGGGGAGTGGGTGTGGTAATTGTGGGGAGTATGTAGTGGGTGTGGTAATTGTGGGGTGTATGGAGTGGGTGTGGTAATTGTGGGGAGTATGTAGTGGGTGTGGTTATTGTGGAGTGGGTGCGGCAATTGTGGGGAGTATGTAGTGGGTGTGGTTATTGGGGAGTGGGTGTGGTAATTGTGGGGAGTATGTAGTGGGTGTGGTTATTGGGGAGCGGGTGTGGTAACTGTGGGGAGTATGTAGTGGGTGTGGTTATCGGGAGTGGGTGTTGTAATTGTGGGGTGTATGGAGTGGGTGTGGTTATCGGGGAGTGGGTGTGGTAATTGTGGGGAGTATGGAGTGGGTGTGGTAATTGTGGGGAGTATGGAGTGGGTGGGGTTACCGGGGAGTGGGGGTGGTAATTGTGGGGAGTATGTAGTGGGTGTGGTTATTGGGGAGTGGGTGTGGTAATTGTGGGGAGTATGTAGTGGGTGTGGTTATTGGGGAGTGGGTGTGGTAATTGTGGGGTGTATGGAGGGGGTGTGGTTATCGGGGAGTGGTTATTGTGGGGAGTATGTAGTGGGTGTGGTTATTGGGGCGTGGGTGTGGTAATTGTGGGGAGTATGTAGTGGGTGTGGTTATCGGGAGTGGGTGTTGTAATTGTGGGGTGTATGGAGTGGGTGTGGTTATCGGGGAGTGGGGGTGGTAATTGTAGGGTGTATGGAGTGGGTGTGGTAATTGTGGGGAGTATGTAGTAGGTGTGGTAATTGTGGGGAGTATGGAGTGGGTGTGGTTATCGTGTAGTGGGTGTGGTAATTGTGGGGTGTATGGAGTGGGTGTGGTTGTCGGGGAGTGGGTGTGGTAATTGTGGGGAGTATGGAGTGGGTGTAGTTATCGTGTAGTGGGTGTGGTAATTGTGGGGAGTATGTAGTGGGTGTGGTTGTCGGGGAGTGGGTGTGGTAATTGTGGGGTGTATGGAATGGGTGTGGTTATTGGGGAGTGGGTGTGGTAATTGTGGGGTGTATGGAGGGTGTGTGGTTATCGGGGAGTGGTAATTGTGGGGAGTATGTAGTGGGTGTGGTTATTGGGGCATGGGTGTGGTAATTGTGGGGAGTATGTAGTGGGTGTGGTTATCGGGAGTGGGTGTGGTAATTGTGGGGAGTATGGAGTGGGTGGGGTTATCGGGGAGTGGGGGTGGTAATTGTAGGGTGTATGGAGTGGGTGTGGTAATTGTGGGGAGTATGTAGTAGGTGTGGTAATTGTGGGGAGTATGGAGTGGGTGTGGTTATCGTGTAGTGGGTGTGGTAATTGTGGGGTGTATGGAGTGGGTGTGGTTGTCGGGGAGTGGGTGTGGTAATTGTGGGGAGTATGGAGTGGGTGTAGTTATCGTGTAGTGGGTGTGGTAATTGTGGGGAGTATGTAGTGGGTGTGGTTGTCGGGGAGTGGGTGTGGTAATTGTGGGGTGTATGGAATGGGTGTGGTTATTGAAGAGTGGGTGTGGTAATTGTGGGGAGTATGGAGTGGGTGTGGTAATTGTGGGGAGTATATAGTGGGTGTGGTTATCACAATGGGATCCCATGGCACAGTATGGGACTATACGGCACTGTATGGGACTCTATGGCACTGTATGGGACCCCTGGGCACAGTATAGGACTCTATGGCACAGTATGGGACTCTACGGCACAGTATTGGTCCCCACGGCGCAGTATAGGACTCTATTGCACAGTATGGGACCCCACGGCACAGTATGGGACTCTACGGCACAGTTTTGGTGCACGGCACAGTATGGTACAGCATGGGACTCTACGGCACAGTATGGGACTTTATGGCACAGTATAGGTCCCCACAGTACAGTATGGGACTCTATGGCAAACAATAGGACCCCACGGCACTGTATGGGACTCTACGGCACAGTTTGGGACTCTACGGCACAGTATAGGTCCCCACGGCACAGTATGGGACTCTATGGCATACTATGGGACTCTATGGCAGAGTTTGGGACTCTACAGCACAGTATGAGACTCTGTGGCACAGTATGGGACTTTATTGCACAGTATAGGTCCCCATGGCACAGTATGGGACTCTATGGCATACAATGGGACCCCAAGGCACAGTATGGGACTCTATGGCACTGTGTGGCACCATCTAGGGTTAATATGTACTGTCGTTCTGGACACTGTAACCTATAAGCAGATGTGTCGGGTCGGCAGGCCCCTATGGGTTCAGTGCGTCTCCTCCGGCCTTGGAGAACCTGAACCTCATCGACCCTCTCAACCGTAATGATTGTTCATCATCTGAAATTATCCATACACCAAAGTTTTTGGCAAAAGTCGTCTGTGCTGGAGACATGACGCCGGTGGTTGGACACAAGATCTGCCAATCAATCATCCTTCCACGAAAAATCTAGGAAAATTGTTCTCCCTGTTGTATTATTGATCATGTATGGCTGAGGTGAACAGGACAATCATGTGTACGGCTGCATCCCCCAAGTAATCAAACAATCAGACCATCAACCAACAACCAGACCAACAACCCACAACCAATCAGACCATCAACCAACAACCAGACCAACAACCCACAACCAATCAGACCATCAACCAACAACCAGACCAACAACCCACAACCAATCAGACCATCAACCAACAACCAGACCAACAACCCACAACCAATCAGACCATCAACCAACAACCAGACCAACAACCCACAACCAATCAGACCATCAACCAACAACCAGACCAACAACCCACAACCAATCAGACCATCAACCAAAAACCAATCAGACCATCAACCAACAACCAGACCATCAACCCACAACCAATCAGACCATCAACAAACAACCATACCATCAACCCACAACCAATCAGACCATCAACCAAAAATCAATCAGACCATCAACCAACAACCAGACCAACAACCCACAACCAATCAGACCATCAACCAAAAAACAATCAGACTATCAACCAATCAGACCATCAACAACCAATCAACAATCAGACCATCAACCAATCAGACCATCTACAAACAACCAGACCATCAACCCACAACCAATCAGACCATCAACAAACATCCAGACCATCCACCTACAACCAAACCATCAACCAACAACCAATCAAACCATCAACCAACAACCAGACCATAAAACAACCAGACCATCAACCAACAATCAGACCATCAACCTACAACCAATCAGACCATCAACCTACAACCAATCAGAACCATCAACCAATCGGACCATCCGCCTACAACCAATCAGACCATCAACCCACAACCAGACATCAACCTACAACCAATCAGATCATCAACCTACAACCAATAAGACAATAAACCAACAATCAATCAGACCACCAAACAATAACCAACCAGACCATCCACAAACAACCAGACCATCAACCAACAATCAGACCATCAACCTACAACCAATCAGACCATCAACCTACAACCAATCAGAACCATCAACCAATCGGACCATCCGCCTACAACCAATCAGACCATCAACCCACAACCAGACATCAACCTACAACCAATCAGATCATCAACCTACAACCAATAAGACAATAAACCAACAATCAATCAGACCACCAAACAATAACCAACCAGACCATCCACAAACAACCAGACCATCAACCAATCAAACCATCAACAACCATACCATCAACCCACAACCAATCAGACCATCAACAAACATCCAGACCATCAACCCAAAACCAATCAGACCATCAACCAAAAACCAATCAGACCATCAACAAACAACCAGACCATCAACCCACAACCAATCAGACCATCAACAAACAATCAGACCATCAACCAACAATCAATCAGACCATCAACCAACAACCAACCAGACCATCCACCAATCAGACCATCAACAAACAACCAGACCATCAACCCACAACCAATCAGACCATCAACAAACATCCAGACCATCCACCTACAACCAAACCATCAACCAACAACCAATCAAACCAACAACCAGACCATAAAACAACCAGACCATCAACCAACAATCAGACCATCAACCTACAACCAATCAGACCATCAACCAATCAGACCATCAACCCACAACCAGACATCAACCTACAACCAATCAGACCATCAACCTACAACCAATAAGACAATAAACCAACAATCAATCAGACCACCAAACAATAACAAACCAGACCATCCACAAACAACCAGACCATCAACCGATCAGATCATCAACAACCAATCAGACCATCAACCAAAAAAAAAATCAGACCATCAACCAATCAGACCATCAACAAACAACCAGACCATCAACCCACAACCAATCAGACCATCAACAAACATCCAGACCATCAACCCACAACCAATCAGACCATCAACCAAAAACCAATCAGACCATCAACAAACAACCAGACCATCAACCCACAATCAATCAGACCATCAACCAAGAACCAATCAGACCATCAACAACCAATCAGACCATCAACCTACAATCAATCAAACCATCAACCTACGACCAATCACACCATAAAACAACCAGACCATCAATCAACAATCAGACCATCAACCTACAACCAATCAGACCATCAACCAATCAGACCATCCGCCCACAACCAATCAGACCATCAACCCACAACCAATCAGACATCAACCCACAACCAATCAGACCATCAACCTACAACCAATAAACCAACAACCAATCAGACCACCAAACAATAACCAACCAGACCATCCACAAACAACCAGACCATCAACCAACAACCAAGCCATCAATCAACAACAAATCAGACCATCAACCAATCATACCACCACCCAATAACCAACCAGACTATCCACAAACAACCAGACCATCAACCCACAACCAATCAGACCATCAACCAAAAAACAATCAGACCATCAATCAACGACCAATCACACCATCAACCAACAACCAATCAGACCATCAACAACCAGACTATCAACCTACAACCAGACCTTCAACCAACAACCAAACCATCAACCAATCAGACCATCAACCAACAATCAGACCATAAAACAACCAGACCATCAACCAACAATCAGCTCACAACCAATGAGACCATCAACCCACAACCAATCAGACCAACAATCAACAACCAGACAATTAACCCACAACCAGACCATCAACCAAAAAATAATCAGACCATCAACCAACAACCAATCAAACCATCAACTAACAACCAATCAGACCATAAAATAACCAATCAGACCATCAACCAACAATCAGACCATAAAACAACCAATCAGACCATCAACCTGCAACCAATCAGACCATCAACCAATCAGACCATCAGCCCACAACCAATCAGACCATCAACCTTCAATCAGACCATCCACCAACAACCAATGAAACCATCAACCAGACCATCAACCAACAATCGGACCATAAAATCAACCTACAACCAATAAGACGAGAAACCAACAATCAATCAGACCATCAACCAACAACCAATCAGATCATCAACCAACAATCAACCAGACCAACCAACAACGTGTCAGTGCCCATCTGGTAAGATATAATAATCAGTAGGAGAATAGTGAGGACACGTGGCAGTGCCCACTTGGTAACATATAATAATCAGTGGGAGAATAGTGAGGACACGTGGCAGTGCCCACCTGGTAAGATATAATAATCAGTAGGAGAATCGTGAGGACACGTGGCAGTGCCCACCTGGTAACATATAATAATCAGTAGGAGAATAGTGAGGACACGTGGCAGTGCCCACCTGGTAACATATAATAATCAGTAGGAGAATAGTGAGGACACGTGGCAGTGCCCACCTGGTAACATATAATAATCAGTAGGAGAATCGTGAGGACACGTGGCAGTGCCCACCTGGTAACATATAATAATCAGTAGAAGAATAGTGAGGACACGTGGCAGTGCCCACCTGGTAACATATAATAATCAGTGGGAGAATAGTGAGGACACGTGGCAGTGCCCACCTGGTAAGATATAATAATCAATAGGAGAATAGTGAGGACACGTGGCAGTGCCCACCTGGTAAGATATAATAATCAATAGGAGAATCGTGAGGACACGTGGCAGTGCCCACCTGGTAACATATAATAATCAGTAGGAGAATAGTGAGGACACGTGGCAGTGCCCACCTGGTAACATATAATAATCAGTAGGAGAATCGTGAGGACACGTGGCAGTGCCCACCTGGTAACATATAATAATCAGTAGAAGAATAGTGAGGACACGTGGCAGTGCCCACCTGGTAAGACATAATAATCAGTAGAAGAATAGTGAGGACACGTGGCAGTGCCCACCTGGTAACATATAATAATCAGTAGGAGAAGAGTGAGGACACGTGTCAGTGCCCACATGGTAAGATATAATAATCAGTAGGAGAATAGTGAGGACACGTGGCAGTGCCCACCTGGTAAGATATAATAATCAGTAGGAGAATAGTGAGGACACATGGCAGTGCCCGACTGGTAATATATAATAATCAGTGGGAGAATAGTGAGGACACGTGGCAGTGCCCACCTGGTAAGATATAATAATCAGTGGGAGAATAGTGAGGACACGTGGCAGTGCCCACCTGGTAAGATATAATAATCAGTAGGAGAATAGTGAGGACACGTGGCAGTGCCACCTGGTAAGATATAATAATCAGTAGGAGAATAGTGAGGACACGTGGCAGTGCCACCTGGTAACATATAATAATCAGTGGGACAATAGTGAGGACACGTGGCAGTGCCCAACTGGTAATATATAATAATCAGTAGGAGAATAGTGAGGACACGTGTCAGTGCCCACCTGGTAAGATATAATAATCAGTAGGAGAATAGTGAGGACACGTGGCAGTGCCCACCTGGTAAGATATAATAATCAGTAGGAGAATAGTGAGGACACGTGGCAGTGCCCACCTGGTAACATATAATAATCAGTAGGAGAATAGTGAGGACATGTGGCAGTGCCCACCTGGTAATATATAGTAATCAGTAGGAGAATAGTGAGGACACATGGCAGTGCCCACCTGGTAAGATATAATAATCAGTAGGAGAATAGTGAGGACACGTGGCAGTGCCCACCTGGTAACATATAATAATCAGTAGGAGAATAGTGAGGACACGTGGCAGTGCCCACCTGGTAACATATAATAATCAGTAGGAGAATAGTGAGGACACGTGGCAGTGCCCACCTGGTAAGATATAATAATCAGTAGGAGAATAGTGAGGACACGTGGCAGTGCCCACCTGGTAAGATATAATAATCAGTAGGAGAATAGTGAGGACACGTGGCAGTACCCACCTGGTAAGATATAATAATCAGTAGGAGAATAGTGAGGACACGTGGCAGTGCCCACCTGGTAACATATAATAATCAGTAGGAGAATCGTGAGGACACGTGGCAGTGCCCACCTGGTAAGACATAATAATCAGTAGAAGAATCGTGAGGACACGTGGCAGTGCCCACCTGGTAAGATATAATAATCAGTAGGAGAATAGTGAGGAAACGTGGCAGTGCCCACCTGGTAAGATATAATAATCAGTAGGAGAATAGTGAGGACACGTGGCAGTGCCCACCTGGTAAGATATAATAATCAGTAGGAGAATAGTGAGGACACGTGGCAGTGCCCACCTGGTAAGATATAATAATCAGTAGGAGAACAGTGAAGACACGTGGCAGTGCCCACCTGGTAAGATATAATAATCAGTAGGAGAATAGTGAGGACACGTGTCAGTGCCCACCTGGTAAGATATAATAATCAGTAGGAGAATAGTGAGGACACATGGCAGTGCCCACCTGGTAAGATATAATAATCAGTAGGAGAATAGTGAGGACACGTGTCAGTGCCCACCTGGTAAGATATAATAATCAGTAGGAGAATAGTGAGGACACGTGTCAGTGCCCACCTGGTAAGATATAATAATCAGTAGGAGAATAGTGAGGACACGTGGCAGTGCCCACCTGGTAAGATATAATAATCAGTAGGAGAATAGTGAGGACACGTGGCAGTGCCCACCTGGTAAGATATAATAATCAGTAGGAGAATAGTGAGGACACGTGGCAGTGCCCACCTGGTAATATATAATAATCAGTAGGAGAATAGTGAGGACACGTGGCAGTGCCCACCTGGTAAGATATAATAATCAGTAGGAGAATAGTGAGGACACGTGGCAGTGCCCACCTGGTAAGATATAATAATCAGTAGGAGAATAGTGAGGACACGTGGCAGTGCCCACCTGGTAAGATATAATAATCAGTAGGAGAATAGTGAGGACACGAGGCAGTGCCCACCTGGTAAGATATAATAATCAGTAGGAGAATAGTGAGGACACGTGGCAGTGCCCACCTGGTAATATATAATAATCAGTAGGAGAATAGTGAGGACACGTGGCAGTGCCCACCTGGTAACATGTAATAATCAGTAGGAGAATAGTGAGGACACGTGGCAGTGCCCACCTGGTAACATGTAATAATCAGTAGGAGAATAGTGAGGACACGTGGCAGTGCCCACCTGGTAACATGTAATAATCAGTAGGAGAATAGTGAGGACACGTGGCAGTGCCCACCTGGTAACATGTAATAATCAGTAGGAGAATAGTGAGGACACGTGGCAGTGCCCACCTGGTAATATATAATAATCAGTAGGAGAATAGTGAGGACACGTGGCAGTGCCCACCTGGTAAGATATAATAATCAGTAGGAGAATAGTGAGGACACGTGGCAGTGCCCACCTGGTAACATGTAATAATCAGTAGGAGAATAGTGAGGATACGTGGCAGTGCCCACCTGGTAACATGTAATAATCAGTAGGAGAATAGTGAGGACACGTGGCAGTGCCCACCTGGTAACATATAATAATCAGTAGGAGAATCGTGAGGACACGTGGCAGTGCCCACCTGGTAAGACATAATAATCAGTAGAAGAATCGTGAGGACACGTGGCAGTGCCCACCTGGTAAGATATAATAATCAGTAGGAGAATAGTGAGGACACGAGGCAGTGCCCACCTGGTAAGATATAATAATCAGTGGGAGAATAGTGAGGACACGTGGCAGTACCCACCTGGTAACATGTAATAATCAGTAGGAGAATAGTGAGGACACGTGGCAGTGCCCACCTGGTAACATGTAATAATCAGTAGGAGAATAGTGAGGACACGTGGCAGTGCCCACCTGGTAACATGTAATAATCAGTAGGAGAATAGTGAGGACACGTGGCAGTGCCCACCTGGTAACATGTAATAATCAGTAGGAGAATAGTGAGGACACGTGGCAGTGCCCACCTGGTAATATATAATAATCAGTAGGAGAATAGTGAGGACACGTGGCAGTGCCCACCTGGTAAGATATAATAATCAGTAGGAGAATAGTGAGGACACGTGGCAGTGCCCACCTGGTAACATGTAATAATCAGTAGGAGAATAGTGAGGATACGTGGCAGTGCCCACCTGGGAAGATATAATAATCAGTAGGAGAATAGTGAGGACACGTGGCAGTGCCCACCTGGTAAGATATAATAATCAGTAGGAGAATAGTGAGGACACGTGGCAGTGCCCACCTGGGAAGATATAATAATCAGTAGGAGAATAGTGAGGACACGTGGCAGTGCCCACCTGGTAACGTAGAGAAGAGAATGGATAATTATGGCCCCTAAACTCTGAGCCGGAGTCATTTGGCGGCTCCCGACCCCATAATGTCTACCCTTGTGATGCTCTGTCTTCGGAGGGGTGCTCTGGAGGTTTGGGCGCTCATGGCTTCATGCTACAGGACACGTCCTGCCCGTCACCTCACATCAAACACATCACGTTGCGACTATTAGAGGAAACACATCTCCGAAATAGACGTCAGATCAAAGTGCGGAGGAGGCGGCGGGAACAAACACTTTACTCCACTCTGCTGCGCCTTTCATCATCCTGTAATCAGGACGCGGAGTCTCCACACATCACAGCATCACCCGCTCCGTGTGCCCAGGGTCTGGGGTCATTAGTGGCACGTGGGCACTGTATAAACCATTAGTGTAATGAGTGATGAGGCTTCGCTCCCGCTCACACCTGCTGCATTAACTGGTCACATGACCAGGAGGATCAATCATCCATCGTCCTGAAGCTTCACGGGCCAAACGTCAGAACCATAAGGAAAGTCACATGACCACATCCTCCTCACATGAAGGGTCATCCATAGACATCCCCATAGTTAGGAGTCCATAATACACATGGTCAGGAGTCCCCCCATACACATGATCAGGAGTCCCCCCCATACACATGGTCAGGTGCCCCCCATACACATGGTCAGGAGTCCCCCATACACATGGTCAGGAGTCCCCCCATACACATGGTCAGGAGTCCCCCATACACATAATCAGGAGTCCCCCATACACATGGTCAGGAGTCCCCCCATACACATGGTCAGGAGTCCACCCATACACATGGTCAGGAGTCCCCCCATACACATGGTCAGATTCCCCCCATACACATGGTCAGGAGTCCCCCATACGCATGATCAGGAGTCCCCCATACACATGGTCAGGAGTCCCCCATACACATGGTCAGGAGTCCCCCCATACACATGGTCAGGAGTCCCCCCATACACATGGTCAGGTTCCCCCCATACACATGGTCAGGAGTCCCCCATACACATGGTCAGGAGTCCCCCATACACATGATCAGGAGTACCCCATACACATGGTCAGGAGTCCCCCCATACACATGGTCAGGAGTCCCCCATACACATGGTCAGGAGTCCCCCCCATACACATGGTCAGGTTCCCCCCATACACATGGTCAGGAGTCCCCCATACACATGATCAGGAGTCCCCCATACACATGGTCAGGAGTCCCCCATACACATGGTCAGGAGTCCCCCCATACACATGGTCAGATTCCCCCCATACACATGGTCAGGAGTCCCCCATACGCATGATCAGGAGTCCCCCATACACATAATCAGGAGTCCCCCCATACACATGGTCAGGAGTCCACCCATACACATGGTCAGGAGTCCCCCATACGCATGATCAGGAGTCCCCCATACACATAATCAGGAGTCCCCCCATACACATGGTCAGGAGTCCACCCATACACATGGTCAGGTGCCCCCCATACACATGGTCAGGTTCCCCCCATACACATGGTCAGGAGTCCCCCATACACGTGGTCAGGAGTCCCCCCATACACAGGAGTCCCCCCCATACACATGGTCAGATTCCCCCCATACGCATGGTCAGGAGTCCCCCCATACACATGGTCAGGAGTCCCCCATACACATAATCAGGTGTCCCCCCCATACACATGGTCAGGAGTCCCCCATACACATGGTCAGGAGTCCCCCCATACACATGATCAGGAGTCCCCCATACACATGGTCAGGAGTCCCCCATACGCATGGTCAGGTTCCCCCCATACACATGGTCAGGAGTCCCCCCATACACATGGTCAGATTCCCCCCATACACATGGTCAGGAGTCCCCCATACGCATGATCAGGAGTCCCCCATACACATGGTCAGGAGTCCCCCCATACACATGGTCAGGAGTCCCCCCATACACATGGTCAGGAGTCCCCCCATACACATGGTCAGGAGTCCCCCATACACATGATCAGGAGTCCCCCCATACACATGGTCAGGAGTCCCCCCATACACATGGTCAGGAGTCCCCCCATACACATGGTCAGGAGTCCCCCATACACATAATCAGGTGTCCCCCCCATACACATGGTCAGGAGTCCCCCATACACATGGTCAGGAGTCCCCCCATACACATGATCAGGAGTCCCCCATACACATGGTCAGGAGTCCCCCATACGCATGGTCAGGTTCCCCCCATACACATGGTCAGGAGTCCCCCCATACACATGGTCAGATTCCCCCCATACACATGGTCAGGAGTCCCCCATACGCATGATCAGGAGTCCCCCATACACATAATCAGGAGTCCCCCCATACACATGGTCAGGAGTCCCCCCATACACATGGTCAGGTGCCCCCCATACACATGGTCAGGTTCCTCCCATACACATGGTCAGGAGTCCCCCATACACGTGGTCAGGAGTCCCCCATACACATGGTCAGGAGTCCCCCCATACACATGGTCAGGAGTCCCCCATACACATAATCAGGTGTCCCCCCCATACACATGGTCAGGAGTCCCCCATACACATGGTCAGGAGTCCCCCCATACACATGATCAGGAGTCCCCCATACACATGGTCAGGAGTCCCCCCATTCACATGATCAGGAGTCCCCCCATACACATGGTCAGGAGTCCCCCATACACATGGTCAGGAGGCCCCCCATACACATGATCAGGAGTCCCCCCATTCACATGATCAGGAGTCCCCCCATACACATGGTCAGGAGTCCCCCATACGCATGGTCAGGAGGCCCCCCATACACATGATCAGGAGTCCCCCCATACACATGGTCAGGAGTCCCCCATACACATGGTCAGGTTCCCCCCATACACATGGTCAGGAGTCCCCCATACGCATGGTCAGGTTCCCCCCATACACATGGTCAGGAGTCCCCCATACGCATGGTCAGGAGTCCCCCCATACACATGGTCAGGAGTCCCCCCATACATATGGTCAGAAGTCCCCCATACACATGGTCAGGAGTCCCCCATACACATGGTCAGGTTCCCCCCATACGCATTGTCAGGAGTCCCCCATACGCATTGTCAGGAGTCCCCCCATACACATGATGAGGAGTCCCCAATACACATGGTCAGGAGTCCCCCCATACACATGATCAGGAGTCCCCCCATACACATGGTCAGGAGTCCCCCATACACATAATCAGGTGTCCCCCCCATACACATGGTCAGGAGTCCCCCCATACACATGATCAGGAGTCCCCCATACACATGGTCAGGAGTCCCCCATACGCATGGTCAGGAGTCCCCCATACACATGGTCAGGAGTCCCCCATACACATGGTCAGGAGTCCCCCATACACATGGTCAGGAGTCCCCCATACACATGGTCAGGTTACCCCCATACACATGGTCAGGAGTCCCCCCATACACATAATCAGGAGTCCCCCCATACACATGGTCAGGTTCCCCCCATACACATGGTCAGGAGTCCCCCATACGCATGGTCAGGAGTCCCCCCATACACATGGTCAGGTGCCCCCCATACACATGGTCAGGAGTCCCCCATACACATGGTCAGGAGTCCCCCATACACATGGTCAGGAGTCCCCCCATACACATGGTCAGGAGTCCCCCCATACACATGGTCAGGTGCCCCCCATACACATGGTCAGGAGTCCCCCATACACATGATCAGGAGTCCACCATACACATGGTCAGGAGTCCCCCCATACACATGGTCAGGAGTCCCCCATACACATGGTCAGGAGTCCCCCATACACATGGTCAGGTTCCCCCCATACGCATTGTCAGGAGTCCCCCATACGCATTGTCAGGAGTCCCCCCATACACATGATCAGGAGTCCCCCATACACATGGTCAGGAGTCCCCCCATACACATGATCAGAAGTCCCCCATACACATGGTCAGGAGTCCCCCATACACATGGTCAGGAGTCCCCCATACACATGATCAGGAGTCCCCCATACACATGGTCAGGAGTCCCCCATACACATGATCAGGAGTCCCCCATACACATGGTCAGGAGTCCCCCATACACATGGTCAGGAGTCCCCCATACACATGGTCAGGAGTCCCCCATACACATGGTCAGGAGTCCCCCATACACATGGTCAGGAGTCCCCCATACACATGGTCAGGAGTCCCCCCATACACATGGTCAGGAGTCCCCATACACATGATCAGGAGTCCCCCATACACATGGTCAGGAGTCCCCCATACACATGATCAGGAGTCCCCCATACACATGGTCAGGAGTCCCCCATACACATGGTCAGGAGTCCCCCATACACATGGTCAGGAGTCCCCCATACGCATGGTCAGGCGTCCCCCATACGCATGATCAGGAGTCCCCCCATACACATGGTCAGGAGTCCCCCATACACATGGTCAGGAGTCCCCCATACGCATGGTCAGGTTCCCCCCATACGCATGGTCAGGAGTCCCCCATACGCATGGTCAGGAGGCCCCCCATACACATGATCAGGAGTCCCCCCATACACATGGTCAGGAGTCCCCCATACACATGGTCAGGTTCCCCCCATACGCATGGTCAGGAGTCCCCCATATGCATGGTCAGGAGTCCCCCCATACACATGATCAGGAGTCCCCCATACACATGGTCAGGAGTCCCCCCATACACATGGTCAGGAGTCCCCCCATACACAAGATCAGTAGTCCCCCATACACATGGTCAGGAGTCCCCCATACACATGGTCAGGAGTCCCCTATACACATGGTCAGGTTCCCCCCATACACATGGTCAGGTGCCCCCCATACACATGGTAAGGAGTCCCCCCATACACAGGAGTCCCCCCATACACATGGTCAGATTCCCCCCATACACATGGTCAGGAGTCCCCCCCATACACAGGAGTCCCCCATATGCATGGTCAGGAGTCCCCCCATACACATGGTCAGGAGTCCCCCATACACATGGTCAGGAGTCCCCTCATACGCATGATCAGGAGTCCCCCATACACATGGTCAGGAGTCCCCCCATACACATGGTCAGGAGTCCCCCATACGCATGGTCAGGAGTCCCCCATACGCATGGTCAGGAGTCCCCCATACGCATGGTCAGGAGTCCCCCATACACATGGTCAGGAGTCCCCCATACGCATGGTCAGGAGTCCCCCATACACATGGTCAGGAGTCCCCCATACACATGGTCAGGAGTCCCCCATACACATGGTCAGGAGTCCCCCATACACATGATCAGGAGTCCCCACATACACATGATCAGGAGTCCCCCATACACATGGTCAGGAGTCCCCCATACACATGGTCAGGAGTCCCCCATACACATGGTCAGGAGTCCCCTCATACACATGATCAGGAGTCCCCCAAACACATGGTCAGGAGTCCCCCCATACACATGGTCAGGTTCCCCCCATACACATGGTCAGGAGTCCCCCATACACATGGTCAGGAGTCCCCATACACATGGTCAGGAGTCCCCCATACACATGGTCAGGAGTCCCCCATACACATGGTCAGGATTCCCCCCATACACATGGTCAGGAGTCCCCCATACGCATGCTCAGGAGTCCCCCCATACGCATGGTCAGGAGTCCCCCCATATGCATGGTCAGGAGTCCCCCATACACATGGTCAGGAGTCCCCCCATACACATGGTCAGGAGTCCCCCCATACACATGGTCAGGAGTCCCCCATACACATTGTCAGGAGTCCCCCCATACACATTGTCAGGAGTCCCCCCATACACATGGTCAGGAGTCCCCCCATACACATGGTCAGGAGTCCCCCCATACACATGGTCAGGAGTCCCCCCATACACATGATCAGGAGTCCCCCCATACACATGATCAGGAATCCCCCATACACATGGTCAGGAGTCCCCCATACACATGGTCAGGAGGCCCTCCATACACATGATCAGGAGTCCCCCCATACACATGGTCAGGAGTCCCCCCCATACACATGGTCAGGAGTCCCCCCCATACACATGGTCAGGAGTCCCCTCATACACATGGTCAGGAGTCCCCCCATACACATGGTCAGGAGTCCCCCCATACACATGGTCAGGAGTCCCCCCCATACACATGATCAGGAGTCCCCCCATATACATGGTCAGGAGTCCTCATACACATGTTAAGGAGTCCCACGATACATATGGTCAGGAGTCCCCCCATACACATGATCTGGAGTCCCCCACACACATGGTCGGGAGTCCCCATACACATGGTCAGGAGTCCCCCATACACATGGTCAGGAGTCCCCCATACGCATGGTCAGGAGTCCCCCCATACACATGTTAAGGAGTCCCCCCCCCCCCCATACACATGGTCAGGAGTCCTCATACACATGGTCAGGAGTCCTCACACACATGGTCAGGAGTCCCCCCATACACAGGAGTCCCCCCATACACATGGTCAGGAGTCCCCTCATACACATGGTCAGGAGACCCCCATACACATGGTCAGGAGTCCCCCATACACATGATCAGGAGTCCCCCCATACACATGGTCAGGAGTCCCCTCATACACATGGTCAGGAGTTCCCACATACACAGGAGTCCCCCCATACACATGGTCAGGAGTCCCCCATACACATGGTCAGGAGTCCCCCCATACACATGGTCAGGAGTCCCCCCATACACATGGTCAGGAGTCCCCCCATACACATGGTCAGGAGTCCCCCCATACACATGATCAGGAGTCCCCCATACACATGGTCAGGAGACCCCCATACACATGGTCAGGAGTCCCCCATACACATGATCAGGAGTCCCCCCATACACATGGTCAGGAGTCCCCCCATACACATGGTCAGGAGTCCCCCATACACATGGTCAGGAGTCCCCCCATACACATGATCAGGAGTCCCCTCATATACATGGTCAGGAGTCCCCCATACACATGGTCAGGAGTCCCCCATACACATGGTCAGGAGTCCCCCATACACATGATCAGGAGTCCACCCATACACATGGTCAGGAGTCCCCCATACACATGGTCAGGAGTCCACCCATACACATGATCAGGAGTCCCCCATACACATGGTCAGGAGTCCCCCATACACATGATCAGGAGTCCTCCATACACATGGTCAGGAGTCCCCCCCATACACATGGTCAGGAGTCCCCCATACACATGGTCAGGAGTCCTCCCATACACATGATCAGGAGTCCCCCCATACACATGGTCAGGAGTCCCCCCATATACATGGTCAGGAGTCCCCCCATACACATGGTCAGGAGTCCCCCATACACATGGTCAGGAGTCCCCCATACACATGGTCAGGAGTCATCCCAGCAGGTATGTATGGTTGCCCAGGTAGGTATGTATGGTTGCCCCCGGTAGGTATGTATGGTTTCCCCCGGTAGATATGTATGGTTGCCCACAGTAAGTATGTATGGTTGCCCCCGGTAGGTATGTATGGTTGCCCACAGTAAGTATGTATGGTTTCCCCCGGTAGGTATGTATGGTTGCCCATGGTAGGTATGTATGGTTGCCCCGGTAGGTATGTATGGTTGCCCCCGGTAGGTATGTATGGTTGCCCATGGTAGGTATGTATGTTTGCCCCCGGTAGGTATGTATGGTTGCCCTTGGTAGGTATGTATGGTTTCCCCTGGTAGGTATGTATGGTTTCCCCTGGTAGGTATGTATGGTTTCCCCCGGTAGGTATGTATGGTTGCCCATGGTAGGTATGTATGGTTGCCCATGGTAGGTACGTATGGTTGCCCCGGTAGGTATGTATGGTTTCCCCCGGTAGGTATGTATGGTTGCCCCCAGTACCTATGTATGGTTGCCCCGGTAGGTATGTATGGTTTCCCCTGGTAGGTATGTATGGTTGCCCCGGTAGGTATGTATGGTTGCCCCGGTAGGTATGTATGGTTTCACCCGGTAGGTATGTATGGTTGCCCACAGTAAGTATGTATGGTTTCCCCCGGTAGGTATGTATGGTTGCCCATGGTAGGTATGTATGGTTGCCCCCGGTATGTATGTATGGATGCCCCTTGTAGGTATGTATGGTTGCCGCCGGTAGGTATGTATGGTTGCCCATGGTAGGTATGTATGGTTGCCCCCGGTAGGTATGTATGGTTGCCCATGGTAGGTATGTATGGTTGCCCCGGTAGGTATGTATGGTTGCCCAAGGTAGGTATGTATGGTTGCCCCCGGTAGGTATGTATGGTTGCCCACAGTAAGTATGTATGGTTTCCCCCGGTAGGTATGTATGGTTGCCAATGGTAGGTATGTATGGTTGCCCCCGGTAGGTATGTATGGTTTCCCCCGGTAGGTATGTATGGTTGCCCATGGTAGGTATGTATGGTTGCCCCCGGTAGGTATGTATGGTTTCCCCCGGTAGGTATGTATGGTTGCCAATGGTAGGTATGTATGGTTGCCCCCGGTAGGTATGGTTGCCCCCGGTAGGTATGTATGGTTTCCCCCGGTAGATATGTATGGTTGCCCACAGTAAGTATGTATGGTTGCCCCCGGTAGGTATGTATGGTTGCCCACAGTAAGTATGTATGGTTTCCCCCGGTAGGTATGTATGGTTGCCCATGGTAGGTATGTATGGTTGCCCCCGGTAGGTATGTATGGTTGCCCCTGGTAGGTATGTATGGTTGCCCCCGGTAGGTATGTATGGTTTTCCCTGGTAGGTATGTATGGTTTCCCCCGGTAGGTATGTATGGTTGCCAATGGTAGGTATGTATGGTTGCCCATGGTAGGTATGGTTTCCCCCGGTAGGTATGTATGGTTGCCCCCGGTAGGTATGTATGGTTGCCCACAGTAAGTATGTTTGGTTTCCCCGGTAGGTAGGTATGGTTGCCCCAGGTAGGTATGTATGGTTGCCCCAGTAGGTATTTATGGTTGCCCCAGGTAGGTAAGTATGGTTTGGCCTGGTAGCTATTTATGGTTGCCCATGGTAGGTATGTATGGTTTCCCCCGGTAGGTATGTATGGTTGCCCCAGGTAGGTAGGTATGGTTGCCCCAGGTAGGTATGTATGGTTTGGCCTGGTAGCTATTTATGGTTGCCCATGGTAGGTATGTATGTTTGCCCCCGGTAGGTAGGTATGGTTTCCCCGGTAGGTAGGTATGGTTGCCCCAGGTAGGTATGTTTGGTTTCCCCCAGTAGGTATGTATGGTTTCCCCCAGTAGGTATGTATGGTTGCCCCCGGTAGGTATGTATGGTTTCCCCCGGTAGGTATGTATGGTTTCCCCCGGTAGGTATGTATGGTTGCCCCCGGTAGGTATGTATGGTTGCCCACAGTAAGTATGTATGGTTGCCCCCGGTAGGTATGTTTGGTTTCCCCCGATAGGTATGTATGGTTGCCCCAGGTAGGTATGTATGGTTTCCCCCGGTAGGTATGTATGGTTGCCCCAGGTAGGTATGTTTGGTTTCCCCCGATAGGTATGTATGGTTGCCCCAGGTAGGTATGTATGGTTTCCCCCGGTAGGTATGTATGGTTGCCCCCAATAGGTAGGTATGGTTGCCCCAGGTAGGTATGTATGGTTTGGCCTGGTAGCTATTTATGGTTGCCCATGGTAGGTATGTATGGTTTCCCCCGGTAGGTATGTATGGTTGCCCCCGGTAGGTATGTATGGTTTGGCCTGGTAGCTATTTATGGTTGCCCATGGTAGGTATGTATGGTTGCCCATGGTAGGTATGTATGGTTGCCCCCGGTAGGTATGTATGGTTGCCCACAGTAAGTATGTATGGTTTCCCCCGGTAGGTATGTATGGTTGCCCCCGGTAGGTATGTTTGGTTTCCCCCGATAGGTATGTATGGTTGCCCCAGGTAGGTATGTATGGTTTGGCCTGGTAGCTATTTATGGTGTCCCATGGTAGGTATGTATGGTTGCCCATGGTAGGTATGTATGGTTGCCCCCGGTAGGTATGTTTGGTTTCCCCCGATAGGTATGTATGGTTTCCCCCGGTAGGTATGTATGGTTGCCCACAGTAAGTATGTATGGTTTCCCCCGGTAGGTATGTATGGTTGCCCCAGGTAGGTATGTTTGGTTTCCCCCGGTAGGTATGTATGGATTTCCCCCGGTAGGTATGTATGGTTGCCCACAGTAAGTATGTATGGTTGCCCCAGGTAGGTATGTATGGTTGCCCCCGGTAGGTATGTATGGTTGCCCACAGTAAGTATGTATGGTTGCCCCAGGTAGGTATGTATGGGTGCCCCCGGTAGGTAGGTATGGTTTCCCCGGTAGGTAGGTATGGTTGCCCCAGGTAGGTATGTTTGGTTTCCCCCGGTAGGTATGTATGGTTGCCCCAGGTAGGTATGTATGGTTTGGCCTGGTAGCTATTTATGGTTTCCCCCGATAGGTATGTATGGTTGCCCCAGGTAGGTATGTATGGTTGCCCACAGTAAGTATGTATGGTTTCCCCCAGTAGGTATGTATGGTTTCCCCCGATAGGTATGTATGGTTGCCCCAGGTAGGTATGTATGGTTGCCCACAGTAAGTATGTATGGTTTCCCCCAGTAGGTATGTATGGTTTCCCCGGTAGGTATGTATGGTTGCCCACAGTAAGTATGTATGGTTGCCCCCGGTAGGTAGGTATGGTTTCCCCGGTAGGTATGGTTGCCCCAGGTAGGTATGTTTGGTTTCCCCCGGTAGGTATGTATGGTTGCCCACAGTAAGTATGTATGGTTGCCCCCGGTAGGTATGTTTGGTTTCCCCCGATAGGTATGTATGGTTGCCCCAGGTAGGTATGTATGGTTTCCCCCGGTAGGTATGTATGGTTGCCCCAGGTAGGTATGTTTGGTTTCCCCCGATAGGTATGTATGGTTGCCCCAGGTAGGTATGTATGGTTTCCCCCGGTAGGTATGTATGGTTGCCCCCAATAGGTAGGTATGGTTGCCCCAGGTAGGTATGTATGGTTTGGCCTGGTAGCTATTTATGGTTGCCCATGGTAGGTATGTATGGTTTCCCCCGGTAGGTATGTATGGTTGCCCCCGGTAGGTATGTATGGTTTGGCCTGGTAGCTATTTATGGTTGCCCATGGTAGGTATGTATGGTTGCCCATGGTAGGTATGTATGGTTGCCCCCGGTAGGTATGTATGGTTGCCCACAGTAAGTATGTATGGTTTCCCCCGGTAGGTATGTATGGTTGCCCCCGGTAGGTATGTTTGGTTTCCCCCGATAGGTATGTATGGTTGCCCCAGGTAGGTATGTATGGTTTGGCCTGGTAGCTATTTATGGTGTCCCATGGTAGGTATGTATGGTTGCCCATGGTAGGTATGTATGGTTGCCCCCGGTAGGTATGTTTGGTTTCCCCCGATAGGTATGTATGGTTTCCCCCGGTAGGTATGTATGGTTGCCCACAGTAAGTATGTATGGTTTCCCCCGGTAGGTATGTATGGTTGCCCCAGGTAGGTATGTTTGGTTTCCCCCGGTAGGTATGTATGGATTTCCCCCGGTAGGTATGTATGGTTGCCCACAGTAAGTATGTATGGTTGCCCCAGGTAGGTATGTATGGTTGCCCCCGGTAGGTATGTATGGTTGCCCACAGTAAGTATGTATGGTTGCCCCAGGTAGGTATGTATGGGTGCCCCCGGTAGGTAGGTATGGTTTCCCCGGTAGGTAGGTATGGTTGCCCCAGGTAGGTATGTTTGGTTTCCCCCGGTAGGTATGTATGGTTGCCCCAGGTAGGTATGTATGGTTTGGCCTGGTAGCTATTTATGGTTTCCCCCGATAGGTATGTATGGTTGCCCCAGGTAGGTATGTATGGTTGCCCACAGTAAGTATGTATGGTTTCCCCCAGTAGGTATGTATGGTTTCCCCCGATAGGTATGTATGGTTGCCCCAGGTAGGTATGTATGGTTGCCCACAGTAAGTATGTATGGTTTCCCCCAGTAGGTATGTATGGTTTCCCCGGTAGGTATGTATGGTTGCCCACAGTAAGTATGTATGGTTGCCCCCGGTAGGTAGGTATGGTTTCCCCGGTAGGTATGTATGGTTGCCCATGGTAGGTATGTATGGTTGCCCCCGGTAGGTATGTATGGTTGCCCCAGGTAGGTATGTATGGTTGCCCCAGGTAGGTATGTTTGGTTTCCCCCGGTAGGTATGTATGGTTGCCCCAGGTAGGTAGGTATGGTTTCCCCGGTAGGTAGGTATGTTTGGTTTCCCCCGGTAGGTAGGTATGTTTGGTTTCCCCCGATAGGTATGTATGGTTGCCCCAGGTAGCTATGTATGGTTGCCCATGGTAGGTATGTATGGTTTGGCCCGGTAGCTATTTATGGTCGCCCATGGTAGGTATGTATGGTTGCCCCAGGTAGGTATGTATGGTTGCCCATGGTAGGTATGTATGGTTGCCCATGGTAGGTATGTATGGTTTCCCCCGGTAGGTATGTATGGTTGCCCACAGTAGGTATGTATGGTTTCCCCTGGTAGGTATGTATGGTTGCCCCAGGTAGGTATGTATGGTTTCCCCCTGTAGGTATGTATGGTTGCCCATGGTAGGTATGTATGGTTTCCCCCGGTAGGTATGTATGGTTGCCCACAGTAGGTATGTATGGTTTCCCCCGGTAGGTATGTATGGTTGCCCCAGGTAGGTATGTATGGTTGCCCCAGGTAGGTATGTATGGTTGCCCATGGTAGGTATGTATGGTTGCCCATGGTAGGTATGTATGGTTTGGCCTGGTAGGTATGTATGGTTTGGCCTGGTAGGTATGTATGGTTTGGCCTGGTAGGTATGTATGGTTTGGCCTGGTAGGTATGTATGGTTGCCCACAGTAAGTATGTATGGTTTGGTCTGGTAGCTATTTATGGTTGCCCATGGTAGGTATGTATGGTTGCCCACAGTAAGTATGTATGGTTGCCGCCGGTAGGTATGTATGGTTTCCCCGGTAGGTATGTATGGTTGCCCACAGTAAGTATGTATGGTTGCCCATGGTAGGTATGTATGGTTGCCCCCGGTAGGTAGGTATGGTTTCCCCGGTAGGTATGTTTGGTTTCCCCGATAGGTATGTATGGTTTCCCCCGATAGGTATGTATGGTTGCCCATGGTAGGTATGTATGGTTGCCCCTGGTAGGTAGGTATGGTTTCCCCGGTAGGTATGTTTGGTTTCCCCCGATAGGTATGTATGGTTTCCCCCGATAGGTATGTATGGTTGCCCCAGGTAGGTATGTATGGTTGCCCATGGTAGGTATGTATGGTTGGCCATGGTAGCTATTTATGGTTGCCCATGGTAGGTATGTATGGTTGCCCATGGTAGGTATGTATGGTTGCCCATGGTAGCTATTTATGGTTGCCCATGGTAGGTATGTATGGTTGCCCATGGTAGGTATGTATGGTTGCCCATGGTAGGTATGTATGGTTGCCCATGGTAGCTATTTATGGTTGCCCCAGGTAGGTATGTATGGTTGCCCATGGTAGGTATGTATGGTTTCCCCGGTAGGTAGGTATGGTTGCCCATGGTAGGTATGTATGGTTGCCCATGGTAGGTATGCATGGTTGCCCCAGGTAGGTATGTATGGTTGCCCATGGTAGGTATGCATGGTTGCCCCAGGTAGGTATGTATAGTTTCCCCGGTAGGTATGTATGGTTGCCCCAGGTAGGTATGTATGGTTTCCCCGGTAGGTATGTATGGTTGCCCACAGTAGGTATGTATGGTTGCCCATGGTAGGTATGTATGGTTTCCCCCGGTAGGTATGTATGGTTGCCCACAGTAGGTATGTATGGTTTCCCCCGGTAGGTATGTATGGTTGCCCCAGGTAGGTATGTATGGTTGCCCCAGGTAGGTATGTATGGTTGCCCATGGTAGGTATGTATGGTTGCCCATGGTAGGTATGTATGGTTTGGCCTGGTAGGTATGTATGGTTTGGCCTGGTAGGTATGTATGGTTTGGCCTGGTAGGTATGTATGGTTTGGCCTGGTAGGTATGTATGGTTGCCCACAGTAAGTATGTATGGTTGCCCCCGGTAGGTATGTATGGTTTCCCCGGTAGGTATGTATGGTTGCCCACAGTAAGTATGTATGGTTGCCCATGGTAGGTATGTATGGTTGCCCCCGGTAGGTAGGTATGGTTTCCCCGGTAGGTATGTTTGGTTTCCCCCGATAGGTATGTATGGTTTCCCCCGATAGGTATGTATGGTTGCCCATGGTAGGTATGTATGGTTGCCCCCGGTAGGTAGGTATGGTTTCCCCGGTAGGTATGTTTGGTTTCCCCCAATAGGTATGTATGGTTTCCCCCGATAGGTATGTATGGTTGCCCCAGGTAGGTATGTATGGTTGCCCATGGTAGGTATGTATGGTTGGCCATGGTAGCTATTTATGGTTGCCCATGGTAGGTATGTATGGTTGCCCATGGTAGGTATGTATGGTTGCCCATGGTAGGTATGTATGGTTGCCCATGGTAGCTATTTATGGTTGCCCATGGTAGGTATGTATGGTTGCCCATGGTAGGTATGTATGGTTGCCCATGGTAGGTATGTATGGTTGCCCATGGTAGCTATTTATGGTTGCCCCAGGTAGGTATGTATGGTTGCCCATGGTAGGTATGTATGGTTTCCCCGGTAGGTATGGTTGCCCATGGTAGGTATGTATGGTTGCCCATGGTAGGTATGCATGGTTGCCCCAGGTAGGTATGTATGGTTGCCCATGGTAGGTATGTATGGTTGCCCATGGTAGGTATGTATGGTTGCCCCCGGTAGGTATGTATGGTTGCCCATGGTAGGTATGTATGGTTGCCCATGGTAGGTATGTATGGTTTCCCCGGTAGGTATGTATGGTTGCCCATGGTAGGTATGTATGGTTGCCCATGGTAGGTATGTATGGTTGCCCATGGTAGGTATGTATGGTTGCCCCCGGTAGGTATGTATGGTTGCCCATGGTAGGTATGTATGGTTTCCCCGGTAGGTAGGTATGGTTGCCCCAGGTAGATATGTATAGTTTCCCCGGTAGGCAGGTATGGTTTCCCCGGTAGGCAGGTATGGTTTCCCCGGTAGGTAGGTATGGTTTCCCCGGTAGGCAGGTATGGTTGCCCCCGGTAGGTATGTATGGTTGCCCCAGGTAGGTATGTATGGTTTCCCCGGTAGGTATGTATGGTTGCCCATGGTAGGTATGTATGGTTGCCCATGGTAGGTATGTATGGTTTCCCCGGTAGGTAGGTATGGTTGCCCATGGTAGGTAGGTAGGTAGTTTTGGCGCTTTCTGTTCTGCTCGCTCTTCCTGCTGCTGACAGTTCTCTCTCTTCTTCTCACATGGATTAGAGCCCGGGGCCCCTGACGTGGATAATTCTCCCCGCACACAAGTGTTTCCCCTGTGGACTCCGGAGCTTGTTTTAGGAAATGTATTAAGTGTCAGGCAGGTTAAAATGGATGCCTCCTCGGAGCCCGGCGCAGACTGCGAGGTTGCCATAGCAACACATTCACCAGGGATTAAGAAGATCATTCATTCTAAGACGCCAAAAAACCGGGAGAACACTCAGGGGACGTATTCCCAGCGCCGGGGGTTAATGTGGAGGGAGCGCAGCTGAGCAGACATGGCCCGGCCCAGGGTAGATGGAAATGCAAATGAGCCACGTGATGTGTGCAGCCACTTATCCCTCAGCTCGGGTTATTGTTCACGGAGACGGCGCAGTGCGCAGGGCCTGAAGGGGTTAAGGCGTCTTCATTACACGTTCCGGATTCTTCTTTCTCTTTTTTTTTTTTTATTACGCTGTTCTGCAAAATGACTTTATATCTGCCCCGGAGCGCCATGTGCCGAACGTGCCAACTCTACTTAATATGCCGCCGCGTCAGCGATGAGAGTCAGAGCCTCAGAGACATGGGGGTGGGGGACCACTAGAGTCAGAGCATCAGAGACACAGGGGGGGGGGGCATGAGAGTCAGAGCATCAGAGACACAGGGGTGGGGGACCATGAGAGTCAGAGCATCAGAGACACAGGGGGGGGGACCATGAGAGTCAGAGCATCAGAGACACTGGGGACCATGAGAGTCAGAGCATCAGAGACACAGGGGTGGGGGACCATGAGAGTCAGAGCATCAGAGACACAGGGGGGGGGGACCATGAGAGTCAGAGCATCAGAGACACTGGGGACCATGAGAGTCAGAGCATCAGAGACACTGGGGACCATGAGAGTCAGAGCATCAGAGACACAGGGGGGGGGCATGAGAGTCAGAGCATCAGAGACACAGGGGGGGGCATGAGAGTCAGAGCCTCAGAGACACGGGGGGGGGCATGAGAGTCAGAGCATCAGAGACACAGGGGGGAGCATGAGAGTCAGAGCCTCAGAGACACGGGGGGGGCCATGAGAGTCAGAGCCTCAGAGACACGGGGGCGGGGGCCATGAGAGTCAGAGCATCTGAGACACAGGGGGGGCCATGAGAGTCAGAGCCTCAGAGACACGGGGAGGGGGCCATGAGAGTCAGAGCCTCAGAGACACGGGAGGGGGGCCATGAGAGTCAGAGCCTTAGAGACACCAGGGGGGGCCATGACAGTCAGAGCCTCAGAGACACGGTTGGGGGGCATGAGAGTCAGAGCCTCAGAGACACAGGGGGGGGCATGAGAGTCAGAGCCTCAGAGACACGGGGGGGGGGCATGAGAGTCAGAGCCTCAGAGACACTGGGGGGGCATCAGAGTCAGAGCATCAGAGACACAGGGGGGGGCATGAGAGTCAGAGCATCAGAGACACAGGGGGGGGCATGAGAGTCAGAGCATCAGAGACACAGCGGGGGGGCATGAGAGTCAGAGCCTCAGAGACACGGGGGTGGGGGGGCCATGAGAGTCAGAGCCTCAGAGACACGGGGGCCATGAGAGTCAGAGCATCAGTGACACAGGGGGGGGGGGACATGAGAGTAAGAGCCTCAGAGACACGGGGGGGGGGCATGAGAGTCAGAGCCTCAGAGACACGGGGGGGGGGCATGAGAGTCAGAGCCTCAGAGACACGGGGGGGGGGCCATGAGAGTCAGAGCCTCAGAGACACGGGGGGGCCATGAGAGTCAGAGCCTCAGAGACACGGGGGGGGGGGGCATGAGAGTCAGAGCCTCAGAGACACAGGGGGGGCCATGAGAGTCAGAGCATCAGAGACAGAGCCTCAGAGACACGGGGAGGGGGCCATGAGAGTCAGAGCCTCAGAGACACAGGGGGGGCATGAGAGTCAGAGCATCAGAGACACGGGGGGGCATGAGAGTCAGAGCCTCAGAGACACAGGGGGGGGCATGAGAGTCAGAGCCTCAGAGACACGGGGGGGCATGAGAGTCAGAGCATCAGAGACACAGGGGGGGGCATGAGAGTCAGAGCCTCAGAGACACGGGGGGGGGGCCATGAGAGTCAGAGACACGGGGGCGGGGGCCATGAGAGTCAGAGCATCTGAGACACAGGGGGGGCCATGAGAGTCAGAGCCTCAGAGACACGGGGAGGGGGCCATGAGAGTCAGAGCCTCAGAGACACAGGGGCGGGGGGCCATGAGAGTTAGAGCCTCAGAGACACGGGAGGGGGGCCATGAGAGTCAGAGCCTTAGAGACACCAGGGGGGGCCATGACAGTCAGAGCCTCAGAGACTCGGTTGGGGGGCATGAGAGTCAGAGCCTCAGAGACACAGGGGGGGGGCATGAGAGTCAGAGCCTCAGAGACAGGGGGGGGGGGCATGAGAGTCAGAGCCTCAGAGACACTGGGGGGGGGGCATCAGAGTCAGAGCCTCAGAGACACAGGGGGCAGGGGACCATGAGAGTCAGAGCATCAGAGACACAGGGGGGGGCATGAGAGTCAGAGACACGGGGGGGGGGGCATGAGAGTCAGAGCCTCAGAGACACGGGGGCCATGAGAGTCAGAGCCTCAGAGACACAGGGGGGGCATGAGAGTCAGAGCATCAGAGACACAGGGGGGGGCATGAGAGTCAGAGCATCAGAGACACAGGGGCCATGAGAGTCAGAGCATCAGAGACACAGGGGGGGGACCATGAGAGTCAGAGCATCAGAGACACAGGGGGGGGCATGAGAGTCAGAGCCTCAGAGACACAGGGGGGGGCATGAGAGTCAGAGCATCAGAGACACGGGGGTGGGGGACCATGAGAGTCAGAGCCTCAGAGACACGGGGGTGGGGGACCATGAGAGTCAGAGCATCAGAGACACAGGCGGGGGGGGCATGAGAGTCAGAGCCTCAGAGACACAGGGGGGGGGCATGAGAGTCAGAGCCTCAGAGACACGGGGGCCATGAGAGTCAGAGCCTCAGAGACACGGGGGTGGGGGACCATGAGAGTCAGAGCCTCAGAGACACGGGGGGGGGGCCATGAGAGTCAGAGCCTCAGAGACACGGGGGCCATGAGAGTCAGAGCATCAGAGACACAGGGGGGGCCATGAGAGTCAGAGCCTCAGAGACACGGGGAGGGGGCCATGAGAGTTAGAGCCTCAGAGACACAGGGGCGGGGGGCCATGATAGTCAGAGCCTCAGAGACACGGGAGGGGGGCCACGAGAGTCAGAGCCTTAGAGACACCAGGGGGGCCATGACAGAGCCTCAGAGACACGGTTGGGGGGCATGAGAGTCAGAGCCTCAGAGACACCAGGGGGGGCATGAGAGTCAGAGCCTCAGAGACACGGGGGGGGCATGAGAGTCAGAGCCTCAGAGACACTGGAGGGGGGGCATCAGAGTCAGAGCCTCAGAGACACAGGGGGCGGGAGGCCATGAGAGTCAGAGCCTCAGAGACACAGGGGCGGGGGGCCATGATAGTCAGAGCCTCAGAGACACGGGAGGGGGACCATGAGAGTCAGAGCCTTAGAGACACCAGGGGGGCCATGACAGTCAGAGCCTCAGAGACACGGTTGGGGGGCATGAGAGTCAGAGCCTCAGAGACACGGGGGGGGGGGCATGAGAGTCAGAGCCTCAGAGACACGGGGGGGGGCATGAGAGTCAGAGCCTCAGAGACACTGGGGGGGGGGCATCAGAGTCAGAGCCTCAGAAACACAGGGGGCGGGGGGCCATGAGGGTCAGAGCCTCAGGGACATGGGGGGGGCATGAGAGTCAGAGCCTCAGAGACACCGGGGGGGGCATAAGAGTCAGAGCCTCAGAAACACGGGGGGGGGGGGGAACCATGAGAGTTAGAGCCTCAGAGACACGGGGCAGGGGGAGGGCCATGAGATTCAGAGATCAGAGACACGGGGGGCCATGAGAGTCAGAGCCTCAGAGACAAGGGGGGGCATGAGAGTCAGAGCATCAGAGACACGGGGGGGGGGGGCATGAGAGTCAGAGCCTCAGAGACCACGGGGGGGCCATGAGAGTCAGAGCCTCAGAGACACGGGGGCGGGGGCCATGAGAGTCAGAGCATCTGAGACACAGGGGGGGCCATGAGAGTCAGAGCCTCAGAGACACGGGGAGGGGGCCATGAGAGTCAGAGACACGGGAGGGGGGCCATGAGAGTCAGAGCCTTAGAGACACCAGGGGGGGGCCATGACAGTCAGAGCCTCAGAGACACGGTTGGGGGGCATGAGAGTCAGAGCCTCAGAGACACCAGGGGGGGGCATGAGAGTCAGAGACACGGGGGGGGGGGCATGAGAGTCAGAGCCTAAGAGACACTGGGGGGGTATCAGAGTCAGAGCCTCAGAGACACAGGGGGCGGGGGGCCATGAGGGTCAGAGCCTCAGAGACATGTGGGGGCATGAGAGCCAGAGCCTCAGAGACACCGGGGGGGCATGAGAATCAGAGCCTCAGAAACACGGGGGGGACCATGAGAGTCAGAGACACGGGGTGGGGGGGAGGGCCATGAGATTCAGAGCATCAGAGACACGGGGGCCATGAGAGTCAGAGCCTCAGAGACACAGGGGGGGGGCATGAGAGTCAGAACCTCAGAGACACGGGGGGGGGACCACGAGAGTCAGAGACACGGGGGGACCACGAGAGTCAGAGCCTCAGAGATACGGGGGGCATGAGAGTCAGAGCCTCAGAGACACATGGGGAGGGGGCCGTGAGAGTCAGAGCATCAGAGACACGGGAGGGGGGGCATGAGAGTCAGAGCCTTAGAGACAAGGGGGGGGGCCATGAGAGTCAGAACCTCAGAAACACGGGCAGGTGGGGGGTTGGTTATGAGAGTCAGAGCATCAGAGACATGGGGAGGCCCGAGAGTCAGAGCTTTAGAGACATGTGGGGGCCCTGAGAGTCAGAGCATCAGAGACACGGGGGGGGGGGAGATGAGAGCCTGAACATCAGAGACACGGGCGGGGGGGGGGGGGGTTATTGGGAGGGGGAGTTGGCCATGAGAGTCAGAGCCTCAGAGACAGGGGGGGGGGATGAGAGTTTGAGCATCAGAGACATGGGGGGGCGATGAGAGTCAGAGCCTCAGAGACACAGGGAGGGGGTGGATGAGAATCAGAGCATCACAGACACGGGGGGGTGGGGCGATGAGAGTCTGAGCCTCAGAGACACAGAGGGGGCTTGGGTTGGCGATGAGAGTCAGAGCCTCAGAGACACAGAGGGGGGCAATGATAATCTGAGCATCAGAGACACGGTGGGCGATGAGAGTCAGAGCCTTAGAGACACGGGCGAGGGGGAGGGTGATGAGAGTCTGGGCATCAGAGATACGGGGGGTGGGGGGGGCAATGAGAGTCTGAGCCCCAGAGACACAAGCGGAGTGGTTGGGGAGGATGGAGGCTGTCAGGGTGACTCTCAGGTAAAGGACGTTCATCATCAAGGAGCCATTAGTTAGAAGTGTCCACATGACGGCGGTGGGGTCCGAAGGATTTATGGGGCCACTATCACCCAGAAAATGGATACAGGCCCCATTGTCTGACAAGGGTCTCCACAGGGTTCTCCAGAAACTCTACAACACTGAACAGGACCATAGAGCACAGAGCTGTCATAGGGGACCAGTCACACACAAGATAGTTCCATATACTTAAGGTGCTAAAAAATGTAGAGACCAGGGCTCGTGTATGGATGTGTAGTGACCAGAGCTCCAGTCTATATATGTGTAGTGACCAGGGCTCAAATCTATGGATGTGTAGTGACCAGGGCTTCAGTCTATATATGTGTAGTGGCCAGGGCTCGTGTATGGATGTGTAGTGACAAGGGCTTCAGTCTATATATGTGTAGTGGCCAGGGCTCCAGTCTATATATGTGTAGTGACCAGGGCTCCAGTCTATATATGTGTAGTGACCAGGGCTCGTGTATGGATGTGTAGTGACCAGGGCTTCAGTCTATATATGTGTAGTGGCCAGGGCTCCAGTCTATATATGTGTAGTGACCAGGGCTCCAGTCTATATATGTGTGTAATGACCAGGGCTCGAATCTATGGATGTGTAGTGACCAGGGCTCCAGTCTATGGATGTGTAGTGACCAGGGCTCCTGTCTATAGATGTGTAGTGACCAGGGCTCGTGTATGGATGTGTAGTGACCAGGGCTCCAGTCTATGGATTTGTAGTGACCAGGGCTCGTGTATGGATGTGTTGTGACCAGGGCTCGAATCTATGGATGTGTAGAACCAGGGCTCCAGTCTATAGATCTGTTGTGACCAGGGCTCCAGTCTATGGATGTGTAGTGACCAGGGCTCCAGTCTATATATGTGTAGTGACCAGGGCTCCTGTCTATGGATGTGTAGTGACCAGGGCTCCAGTCTATGGATGTGTAGTGACCAGGGCTCCAGTCTATAGATTTGTAGTGACCAGGGCTCCAGTCTATGGATGTCTAGTGACCAGGGCTCCAGTCTATGGATGTGTTATGACCAGGGCTCGAATCTATGGATGTGTAGTAACCAGGGCTCCAGTCTATAGATCTGTTGTGACCAGGGCTCCAGTCTATGGATGTCTAGTGACCAGGGCTCCAGTCTTTAGATGTGTAGTGACCAGGGCTCCAGTCTATAGATGTGTAGTGACCAGGGCTCAGTCTATAGATGTGTAGTGACCAGGGCTCCAGTCTATAGATGTGTTGCGACCAGGGCTCCAGCCTATGCATGTGTAGTGACCAGGGCTCCAGTCTATGGATGTGTAGTGACCAGGGCTCCAGTCTATGGTTGTGTAGTGACCAGAGCTCCAGTCTATAGATGTGTGGTGACCAGGGCTCCAGTCTATATATGTGTAGTGACCAGGGCTCAAGTCTATAGATGTGTAGTGACCAGGGCTCCAGTCTTTAGATGTGTAGTGACCAGGGCTCCAGTCTATAGATGTGTAGTTACCAGGGCTCCAGTATATAGATGTGTTGCGACCAGGGCTCCAGCCTATGCATGTGTAGTGACCAGGGCTCCAGTCTATGGATGTGTAGTGACCAGGGCTCCAGTCTATGGTTGTGTAGTGACCAGAGCTCCAGTCTATAGATGTGTGGTGACCAGGGTTCCAGTCTATAGATGTGTAGTGACCAGGGCTCAAGTCTATGGATGTGTAGTGACCAGAGTTCCAGTCTATAGATGTGTAGTGACCAGGGCTCCAGTCTATGGATGTGTATTGACCAGGGCTCCAGTCTATGGATGTGTAGTGACCAGGGCTCCAGTCTATGGATGTGTATTGGCCAGGGCTCCAGTCTATGGATGTGTAGTGACCAGGACTCCAGTCTATGGGGGAAATGTGTAGTGACCAGGGCTCCAGTCTATGGATGTGTAGTTACAAGGGCAACAGTCTATAGATGTTTAGTGACCAGGGATCCAGTCTAGAGATGTGTAGTGACCAGAGTTCCAGTCTATAGATGTGTAGGGACCAGGGCTCCAGTCAATAGATGTGTTGTGACCAGGGCTCGAATCTATGGATGTGTAGTAACCAGGGCTCCAGTCTATGGATGTCTAGTGACCAGGGCTCTAGTCTATAGATGTGTAGTGACCAGGGCTCCAGTCTATGGATGTGTAGTGACCAGGGCTCTAGTCTATAGATGTGTAGTGACCAGGGCTCCAGTCTATGGATGTGTAGTGACCAGGGCTCTAGTCTATAGATGTGTAGTGACCAGGGCTCTAGTCTATAGATGTGTAGTGACCAGGGCTCTAGTCTATAGATGTGTAGTGACCAGGGCTCCAGTCTATGGATGTGTAGTGACCAGGGCTCCTGTCTATAGATGTGTAGTGACCAGGGCTCCAGTCTATAGATGTGTTGCGACCAGGGCTCCAGTCTATGGTTGTGTAGTGACCAGAGCTCCAGTCTATAGATGTGTGGCGACCAGGGCTCCAGTCTATAGATGTGTAGTAACCAGGGCTCCAGTCTATGGATGTGTAGTGACCAGGGCTCCAGTCTATGGATGTATAGTGACCAGGGCTCCAGTCTATGGTTGTGTAGTGACCAGAGCTCCAGTCTATAGATGTGTGGTGACCAGGGCTCCAGTCTATAGATGTGTAGTAACCAGGGCTCCAGTCTATAGATGTGTAGTGACCAGAGTTCCAGTCTATAGATGTGTAGTGACCAGTAGTGTTGCTCGCGAATATTCGCAATTCGAATATTATTCGCGAATATCGCATATTCGCGAATTCGCGAATTTCGCGAATATAGCGCTATATATTCGTAATTACGAATATTCGTTTTTTTTATTTTTTTTCACAGTACACATCACAGTGATCATCCCTCTCTGCTTCCAGCTTATGTGGTGTAAAGAAGGCTGTAATACTACTGTGTAAGACTGACGTGTGGAAATTCGCATATGCGAAAATTAGCACATGCTAATTTTCGCATATGCGGATTTTCGAATATGCGAATTTTCGCATGCGTTAATTTTGTATATGCAACTTTTCACATGTGTTAATTTTCGCATACGCGAATATTCGCATATGCGAAAATAAAACGAGGGTATAACGAATATGCGAATATTCGCGAATATATGACGAATATTCGTCCATATATTCGCGAATATTCGCGAATTCGAATATGGCCTATGCCGCTCAACACTAGTGACCAGGGCTCCAGTCTATGGATGTGTATTGACCAGGGCTCCAGTCTATAGATGTGTAGTGACCAGGGCTCCAGTCTATGGATGTGTAGTGACCAGGGCTCCAGTCTATAGATGTGTAGTGACCAGGGCTCCAGTCTATGGATGTGTAGTGACCAGGGCTCCAGTCTATGGATGTGTAGTGACCAGGGCTCCAGTCTATAGATGTGTAGTGACCAGGGCTCCAGTCTATGGATGTGTATTGACCAGGGCTCCAGTCTATAGATGTGTAGTGACCAGGGCTCCAGTCTATGGATGTGTAGTGACCAGGGCTCCAGTCTATGGATGTGTAGTGACCAGGGCTCCAGTCTATGAGTCTATGGATGTGTAGTGACCAGGGCTCCAGTCTATGGATGTGTAGTGACCAGGGCTCCAGTCTATGGATGTGTAGTTACAAGGGCAACAGTCTATAGATGTTTAGTGACCAGGAATCCAGTCTATAGATGTGTATTGACCAGAGTTCCAGTCTATAGATGTGTAGGGACCAGGGCTCCAGTCAATAGATGTGTTGTGACCAGGGCTCGAATCTATGGATGTGTAGTGACCAGGGCTCCAGTCTATAGATCTGTTGTGACCAGGGCTCCAGTCTATAGATGTGTAGTGACCAGGGCTCTAGTCTATAGATGTGTAGTGACCAGGGCTCCAGTCTATGGATGTGTAGTGACCAGGGCTCTAGTCTATAGATGTGTAGGGACCAGGGCTCCAGTCTATAGATGTGTAGTGACCAGGGCTCCAGTCTATAGATGTGTAGTGACCAGGGCTCCAGTCTATAGATGTGTAGTGACCAGGGCTCCAGTCTATAGATGTGTTGCGACCAGGGCTCCAGCCTATACATGTGTAGTGACCAGGGCTCCCGTTTGTAGATGTGTAGTGACCAGGGCTCGAGTCTATGGTTGTGTAGTGACCAGGGCTCCAGTCTATAGATGTGTAGTGACCAGAGTTCCAGTCTATAAATGTGTAGTGACCAGGTCTCCAGTCTATTGATGTGTAGTGACCAGGGCTCCAGTCTATAGATGTGTAGTGACCAGAGTTCCAGTCTATAGATGTGTAGTGACCAGGTCTCCAGTCTATGGATGTGTAGTGACCAGGGCTCCAGTCTATGGATGTTTAGCGACCAGGGCTCCAGTCTATAGATGTGTAGTGACCAGGTCTCCAGTCTATTGATGTGTAGTGACCAGGGCTCCAGTCAATGGATGTGTAGTGACCAGGGCTCCAGTCTATGGATGTGTAGCGACCAGGGCTCCAGTCTATAGATGTGTAGTGACCAGGGCTCCAGTCTATAGCTGTGTAGTGACCAGAGTTTCAGTCTATAGATGTGTAGGGACCAGGTCTCCAGTCTATGGATGTGTAGTGACCAGGTCTCCAGTCTATGGATGTGTATTGACCAGGGCTCCAGTCTATGGATGTTTAGTGACCAGGGCTCCAGTCTATGGATGTGTAGTGACCAGGGCTCCAGTCTATGGATGTGTAGCGACCAGGGCTCCAGTCTATAGATGTGTAGTGACCAGGGCTCCAGTCTATAGCTGTGTAGTGACCAGAGTTTCAGTCTATGGATGTGTAGTGACCAGGTCTCCAGTCTATGGATGTGTATTGACCAGGGCTCCAGTCTATGGATGTGTAGTGACCAGGGCTCCAGTCTATGGATGTGTAGTTACCAGGGCTCCAGTCTGTAGATGTTTAGTGACCAGGGATCCAGTCTATAGATGTGTAGTGACCAGAGTTCGAGTCTATAGATGTCTAGTGACCAGGGCTCCAGTGATGCAGACAGATAAGACTTTCCAGATGCGTCATGTGAGTGAGTCAGCGCTCAGTCACAAGTCTGTAGGCGACTTCTGGCAGTGACTGAGATTTCATTCTCCACCGATCAAGATCCCCGCCGCTGCCAAATATCTATCGCCAGGAGTTCGCTGTTTGTAGAATCATTTACATGAATCTTGTCCCAAACAAACAGGACACGCCTGAAATTTACAGAGTTGTGGCCATCAGGAGCGATCATGACAGGGGCCCAGACGGCGTTACCAAGAATTTGAGGGGCCGAGTACCCAAAGGTCATGTGACTTCAATTACAACCCTAAACATCTGCACCTCACCAGAGTCAAGAGCAAGACCAAGAAGAGGAAACCATCAGGGGGGCCCAACAAGACAACAAGAAGACGAAACCATCAGGAGGGTCAAGCAAGACCAACAAGAAGTGGAAACCATCAGGAGGACCCAGCAAGACCAACAAGAAGAAGAGGAAACCATCAGGAGGGCCCAGCAAGACCAACAAGAAGAGGAAACCATAGGGAGGGCCCAGCAAGACCAACAAGAAGAGGAAACCATCAGGAGGGCCCAGCAAGACCAACAAGAAGTGGAAAGCATCAGGAGGGCCCAGCAAGACCAACAAGAAGAGGAAACCATAAGGAGTGCCCAGCAAGATCAATAAGAAGAGGAAACCATGGGGAGGGCCCAGCAAGACCAACAAAAAGAAATGGAAACCACCAGGAGGGCCCAGCAAGACAACAAGAACAGGAAACCATCAGGAGGGCCCAACAAGACCTACAAGAAGAGGAAACCATCAGGAAGGCCCAGCAAGACCAAAAAGAAGTGGAAACCATCAGGAGGGCCCAGCAAGACCAACAAGAAGGAGAGGAAACCATAGGGAGGGCCAGCAAGACTAACAAGAAGAAGAGGAAACCATAAGGAGGGCCCAGCAAGACCAACAAGAAGAAGAGGAAACTATCAGGAGGGCCCAGCAAGACCAACAAGAAGAAAAGGAAACCATCAGGAGGGCCCAGCAAGACTAACAAGAAGTGGAAACCATCAGGAGGGCCCAGCAAGACCAACAAGAAGAGGAAACCATCAGGAGGGCCCAGCAAGATAACAAGAAGAGGAAACCATCAGGAGCGGCCAACAAGACCTACAAGAAGAGGAAAGCATAAGGAGGGCCCAACTATACCTACAAGAAGAGGAAACCATAAGGAGGGCCCAACAAGACCTACAAGAAGAGGAAACCATCAGGAGCGCCCAGCAAGACCAACAAGAAGAGGAAACCATCAGGATGGCCCAGCAAGACAACAAGAAGAGGAAACCATCAGGAGGGCCCAGCAAGACCAACAAGAAGAGGAAACCATCAGGAGGGCTCATCAAGACTTACAAGAAGAGGAAACCATCAGGAGGGCCCAGCAAGACCTACAAGAAGAAGAGGAAACCATCAGCAGGACCCAGCAAGACCTACAAGAAGAAGATGAAACCATCAGGAGGGCCCAATAAGACCTACAAGAAGAGGAAACCATCAGGAGGGCCCATCAAGACCAACAAGAAGAGGAAACCATAAGGAGGGCCCATCAAGACCTACAAGAAGAGGAAACCATCAGGATGGTCCAGCAAGACCAACAAGAAGAGGAAACCATCAGGAGGGCCCAGCAAGACAACAAGAAGACGAAACCATCAGGAGGGTCAAGCAAGACCAACAAGAAGTGGAAACCATCAGGAGGACCCAGCAAGACCAACAAGAAGAGGAAACCATAGGGAGGGCCCCGCAAGACCAACAAGAAGAGGAAACCATCAGGAGGGCCCAGCAAGACCAACAAGAAGTGGAAAGCATCAGGAGGGCCCAGCAAGACCAAGAAGACAAGGAAACCATAAGGAGGGCCCAGCAAGACCAATAAGAAGAGGAAACCATGGGGAGGGCCCAGCAAGACCAAAAAAAAAGAAATGGAAACCACCAGAAGGGCCCAGCAAGACAACAAGAACAGGAAACCATCAGGAGGGCCCAACAAGACCTACAAGAAGAGGAAACCATCAGGAAGGCCCAGCAAGACCAAAAAGAAGTGGAAACCATCAGGAGGGCCCAGCAAGACCAACAAGAAGGAGAGGAAACCATAGGGAGGGCCAGCAAGACCAACAAGAAGAAGAGGAAACCATAAGGAGGGCCCAGCAAGACCAACAAGAAGAAGAGGAAACTATCAGGAGGACCCAGCAAGACCAACAAGAAGAAAAGGAAACCATCAGGAGGGCCCAGCAGGACTAACAAGAAGTGCAAACCATCAGGAGGGCCCAGCAAGACCAACAAGAAGAGGAAACCATCAGGAGGGCCCAGCAAGATAACAAGAAGAGGAAACCATCAGGAGCGGCCAACAAGACCTACAAGAAGAGGAAAGCATAAGGAGGGCCCAAATATACCTACAAGAAGAGGAAACCATAAGGAGGGCCCAACAAGACCTACAAGAAGAGGAAACCATCAGGAGGGCCCAGCAAGACCAACACGAAGAGGAAACCATCAGGATGGCCCAGCAAGACAACAAGAAGAGGAAACCATCAGGAGGGCCCAGCAAGACCAACAAGAAGAGGAAACCATCAGGAGGGCTCATCAAGACTTACAAGAAGAGGAAACCATCAGGAGGGCCCAGCAAGACCTACAAGAAGAAGAGGAAACCATCAGCAGGACCCAGCAAGACCTACAAGAAGAAGAGGAAACCATCAGGAGGGCCCAATAAGACCTACAAGAAGAGGAAACCATCAGGAGGCCCCAGCAAGACCAACAAGAAGAGGAAACCATAAGGAGGGCCCAGCAAGACCTACAAGAAGAGGAAACCATCAGGATGGTCCAGCAAGACCAACAAGAAGAGGAAACCATCAGGAGGGCCCAGCAAGACAACAAGAAGAGGAAACCATCAGGAGGACACAACAAGACCTACAAGAAGAGGAAACCATAAGGAGGGCCCAATGAGACCTAAAAGAAGAGGAAACCATCAGGAGGGCCCAGCAAGACCAACAAGAAGAGGAAACCATCAGCAGGACCCAGCAAGACCAACAAGAAGAAGAGGAAACCATCAGGAGTGCCCATCAAGACAACAAGAAGAGGAAACCATCAGGAGGGCCCAACAAGACCTACAAGAAGAGGAAACCATCAGGAGGGCCCAGCAAGATCAACAAGAAGAGGAAACTATAAGGAGGGCCCAACAAGACCTACAAGAAGAGGAAACCATCAGGAGGGCCCAGCAAGATCAACAAGAATAGGAAACCATCAGGAGGGCCCAGCAAGACAACAAGAAGAGGAAACCATCAGGAGGGCCCAACAAGACCTACAAGAAGAGGAAACCATCAGGAGGGCCCAGCAAGACCAACAAGAAGAGGAAACCATCAGGAGGGCCCAGCAAGACCAACAAGAAGAAGAGGAAACAATCAGGAGGGCCCAATAAGACCTACAAGAAGAGGAAACCATAAGGAGGGCCCATCAATACCTACAAGAAGAGGAAACAATCAGGACGGTCCAGCTATTCCAACAAGAAGAGGAAACGATCAGGAGGGCCCAGCAGGACAACAATAAGAGGAAACCATCAGGAGGGCCCAACAAGACCTACAAGAAGAGTAAACCATCAGGAGGGCCCAACAAGACCTACAAGAAGAGGAAACCTTCAGGAGGGCCCAACAAGACCTACAAGAAGAGGAAACCCTCCGGAGGGCCCAGCAAGACCAACAAGAAGAGGAAACCATAAGGAGGGCCCAACGAGACCTAAAAGAAGAGGAAACCATCAGGAGGGCCCAACAAGACCAACAAGAAGAGGAAACCATCAGGAGGGCCCAGCAAGACAGCAAGAAGAGGAAACCATCAGGAGGGCCCAACAAGACCTACAAGAAGAAGAAACCATCAGGAGTGCCCAACAAGACAACAAGAATAGGAAACATTCAGGAGGGCCCAGCAAGACAAACAAGAAGAGGAACCCATCAGGAGGGCCCAGCAAGACCAACAAGAAGAGGAAATCATCAGGAGGGCCCAACAAGACCAACAAGAAGAGGAAACCCTCAGGAGGGCCCAGCAAGACCAACAAGAAGAGGAAACCATCAGGAGGGCCCAACAAGACCAACAAGAAGAGAAAACCATAAGGAGGGCCCAACAAGACCTACAAGAAGAGGAAACCATCAGAAGGGCCCAGCAAGACCAACAAGAAGAGGAAACCATAAGGAGGGACCAACAAGACCTACAAGAAGAGGAAACCATCAGGAGGGCCCAGCAAGATCAACAAGAATAGGAAACCATCAGGAGGGCCTAGCAAGACATCAAGAAGAGGAAACCATCAGGAGGGCCCAGCAAGACCAACAAGAAGAGGAAACCATCAGGAGGGCCCAGCAACACCAATAAGAAGAGGAAGCCATGGGGAGGGCCCAGCAAGACCAACAAAAATAAATGGAAACCATCAGGAGGGCCTAGCAAGACATCAAGAAGAGGAAACCATCAGGAGGGCCCAACAAGACCTACAAGAAGAGGAAACCATCAGGAGGGCCCAGCAAGACCTACAAGAAAAGGAAACCATCAGGAGGGCCCAGCAAGACCAACAAGAAGAGGAAACCATAAGGAGGGTTTCCTTTCTGTTGGGATTCATCTCTCTCTGTGTAGAGATTCATATCTCTCTGTCGAGATTCTTTTCTCTCTATAGGGCTTCATTCTCTCTCTGTAGGGCTTCATTTTCTCTCTGTATGGATTCTTTCCTCTCTGTAGGGATTCCTTCCTCTCTGTAGGGATTATTTTATCTCTGTATGGATTCATCTCTCCCTGTAGGGATTAATCTCTCTCTGTAGGGATTCATCTCTCTCTGTAGGGATTCTTTTCTCGCTGTAGGGATTCTTTTCTCTCTGTAGGGATTCTTTTCTCTTTGTATGGATTCTTTTCTCCCGTAGGGCTTCATATCTCTCACTGTAGGCTTCATATCTCTCTCTGTAGGGCTTCATATCTCTCTCTGTAGGGCTTCATATCTCTCCCTATAGGGCTTCATATTTCTCCCTGTAGGGCTTCATATCTCTCCCTGTAGGGATTCTTCTCTCCGAAACATAGAGAAATAACTCAGACAGAGCCATTGTGCTTTAGCGTTCTGTGTGCTGTCCACTGGTCTGTATTTCAAATCGTTCAAGCTTATATCACCTTTGTCATTAACATAATTTCCCACCCCCTGGTAGGGGGAAAGCCATGCCACTCCTCAGTTTTTCCCAGGCTCTCTTTGTTCAAAATCTTCAGACGATGGGAGGGGTGATATGAAAGAGAGCAGATAGGGGAGGAGTGGTCAAATAACAGAAATGTGGAGTCTTCACCCTAAATGGGCATTTTATATATACAGTATATAAGATTTATATATACACACACATATAAATCTATATAAATCTATCACAGTCCCCCCTAAAATGACCAATTTTCCCTTTCCCTAATTTCCATTATCCTAACTCCTATCTGCCCCAATGTGTTTTCTCGAACGTTTCACTGTACTTTAGACGACCCATGGCTTATCCATTGACCCCCTTAGCCTCAGACTTTACACATATGGAGTCAGATGCTGTCCCTATGGGTCACTGGTGTTATAGATGGCATTGAAGCTCTGTTATGGGGTATAGGCTTCATCTGTAATCTCAAAGTCCACATTTGTCATCACTGGCGTGGTATTCTTGTCGGTTGTCTCACACTTCTTCTTTAGGCAAAACACAACAAAGCAAGATTATTAGAATTATGAGTATGATTATTTTACAGGTCCTATATTGGCGTAGATATACGTGCAACAAGTCTCCCAAACATCTTGTATACCCCCCTTTTTAGTTTTACACCATACATCATATCTAATGCACTACCATTTTGGAATATTATAGCGGATGTGACTCTTAGTTGTTCAGTCTAACCTTGAAGAGCATTTACAAAGAAATGTATTAATCTTAGTTGGTTATAATAGATATAATAAATTTTACTCATGGAAATCTGGGATATTATTGACTCAACTCCGTCTTTTTATTTGACTTCTGTATATAAAACTCATCTGGGACCCCCCTTGGGACTCCTTTAACATCAATATACACAAAGGGATCAAAACTCGCAGCAGGGACTGCACGTTTTCCTCCAAAGTGTGGTGTAGATTTCTTTGTAGGTTCGTTAATGGAAGTGTGTATAGGCAGACGTGTCTGGACTAATGTGTATTCCCCAGTTTAATTCCTTTCTAATTTAACTCTAAACTTCATATCCCCAAGTATCCCATACTTTACGATAGTTACCATTTACTCATCCGGCTAGCTAGGTCTATACTTTCTATAATCTTACACCAAGTATTCCTTTCCTTTATAACATTATTACTCACTGAAATACTTGTTGCACCCCACTATTTGTACATGTTCACCTACTGATTCTCCTCATACAACGTCACCTCCTAACAATCCGTTGTGATTATCTTTCCCTTGGGAACAACCATGGTTATGCACAGACATAGATTTAACAGTTATCAGAGATACATCTATACGGGACCATCATATGCAATCTTCTCTTTCCTTACTTAGTTCCTGCATATAGGTTTTGAAGAAATGGGTGACAATTACAGAATCTGAACTAGGTACAGTTTCACAAAAGGTTCTTAATTGTATACTTTACTGTATCTATGGTTAGGGATCAGTACAATTAGACAAGGAGATACTGATATTGACCTATCCCAGGCAGTTAGATGAAGTCTACTCATATTCTCTGAAACAGGTGAGATATTTATGGAGCGTGTTGGTCAGGTACCTTTATTGTTTTTACCTAGGTCATATGTCAGATGTAAATGATGACGTCTGTACAAACCTTCTTTCTGCAATGTTGAATCCTGAGGCGACCCAATGTACTGACATTACTATGCACATAGCTCCCCTCTGCTTAGTGTATGGGGTCATATACGTTACCATGGGGTACAAGACTGCTGGCACATACATTTTCTTACCAACTCTTTCCGGATGCCATCTTTGCCCTGTACCACCTCTTTCCATTGGTCTCTCTCAGCATGCATAGCTGGTTCCTGCAAGAGACCTAACCAGAAAATCATTGCCCATCCACCTGTACACTTTGTACCATCATTGTGGGGGAACAGGAGCACTGCAGCCTTGGCAGCCTCCTTCACCATTCAATCCCCTTGGCTTCTGGGGCTGTTTCCTCCATGTGTCTCTGATCTTTACGATGGCCACTTTCTCTGGCAGCTCTCGGACTTTGAACACTTGAATTACAAACTAGAGATTGGTTCGCTCAAGGATTCAACAACACTCTTACGTCAATAGGCCCACACTTGTGGGCGGTAATTAAAGTGTACCCGTACTCATTGTGTCATACCTTTAGATATCTTACACATCTCAGTGAATACCTTCAACTCTACTTCTCAGAACCACCAGCTCAGATCGAGTGGTTTATTGTAGTAGAACTTCATTCTGAATGTGGTCACTATATATACTGTCTTATGTATTACATCTTTACATTACTTAGAACAAACTTACATTTATGACTCAGCATTAACCATGGATTCTCCGATATCCTAAAGTTTAAGACAATGAGCATCTTCGTATTACATTAAATATCATTATAAAGTTATCCAATTAAAATTGATGTTATTCGAATAAATACAATGTAGAATGTATAGGTAAATCACGTTGTGTATGCAGGTACTAGAACACATTCAAGTTTAAACAGTAGATTTGTAGTTCCCTCAATTTAATTTGACTGTGTTTCCTTAGACCAAGGCTGTTCTGTCAATCTTCATATAAGCCCCGCCTTTCTCCTCCCACTCCTCTATGTCAATGGTCACCACCCCTTTGAGTCTGCCTTTTTGTCTTTCTTTAGTTTATTCATTCCTCAAAAATTCTTGAGCAATCAGTGCCTACATGGAGACATACCACACACATGTAACATGTAACAATACCAACATTTACAAATACTCAACATACAACACACACAGGGCCCACATTCTCACCAAAAATAAAATGTAAAAGAATAAAAATATATACAAAGCTCTTTCAAAAAATTGGGAAAAAATCATCTTCAATGCGCATTATTTATAATCAATAAACCATTAGCTGATTTTAAATGTTAAAGTAATATTCATGAATTAAACAGTGATCACTTTTTCATTTATTTTATGTTTTATTTTATTCTCCTTGGCCAAACTTCTCTCGTTACTCCTATAATATAATCAGATAGTCAATTGCATTTCCTTGGCTGCTGGGGAGTGGAGGTGAGAACTAATTGTATGAACTAAAATGGCTGCTGGGGGAGGAACTTCACTTTTGGGAGTGCCAAAATGCCTGCCCCCATACAGAATAAGCATGTGGCAGAGACTAGCAGCCTCATGGAAAGAGACAGAGAGAAAGCATGGAATGAAGAAAGGTAAGATCTGGGTTACAACTTTAGGGATTAGTATTAGGGTGTCACTCCATAAGGGATTCTTAGCTCCATAATAATAATATTATTATACAGACCAATTTTCACACTCCCTCCCCCCTGCTTACTACAAAGACTCTCTTAATTGAAGATATGATAATTCTCACCATCCTGTCACCAGTTTATAAACAAATGTATGTCTGCACATACATCGGTGTTAACTTCAATACCTAAATATTTGCATCATACTTTCAGTCCACACCTCATACCTATCTATTTGCTACACATTCTTTTGCCTATCTATAGCCATTCAGAGAACTACAACATAACTAAGTCAGATCACAATTGTTCTCAAGAATCACACTGTTATATATAACTGTATATTACACTGCTATATATATATATATATATATATATATATATATATATATATATATATCTTCTTATCCCATCAACCATCAATATATTTCAAACTTGCAACTGCCTTAATATCTTTAATTTATCAATTCCATTTTTAACTCACCACATGCTTTCCATCAAACTGCATTTTCTTTCTTTACAATTCTGTGCAATTCCCTTCCCCTACTTCCTCTCCATATGCAATTCTATAAGTGAGGTCAGGTTTCTCCTGCACATTCCAAAAAAAAACAACCCTGCAGCTATATAGCCCCCTCTGTCTCCTAAAAACCAGAAACCAACAAGCTTAGGGTGTCCCCAGCTGTTGCAAACTAAAACCCTTTCAAAAAACCCTTAATTTTTGGAGATATCTTTAAAACACTAATACATTAGATCTAGTATTAGAAGGGAGGTCATTTCCCCCTCTTCGTCTGAATTAGCTAATTTCCATGGACACATTAAGACAAAACAAGACAAGACACATATCAATCAATTCAATCAGTTATAATGGGACAAGTTCCAGAAGTCTGCTATTGCCGGGAAAATCCCTTGTACCCCCAGTCCTAGACAAGCTCCAATTATGACGTTATACCAGGCGACCAGCAACATATCCGTCCTGGATCATTTATTATCTATTTATGACTCTTCTGTCCTAACCATTCTGATGATGCCTTAAAGGGGTATTCCGGGCAAAAACTTTTTTTTATATATCAACTGGCTCCAGAAAGTTAAACAGATTTGTAAATTACTTCTATTAAAAAATCTTAATCCTTCCAATAGTTATTAGCTTCTGAAGTTTTCTGTCTAACTGCTCAATGATGATGTCACGTCACAGGAGCTGCGCATGATGGGAGAATATCCCCATAGGAGCTGGACAGCTCCCGGGACGTGAGTCAGAAAACAGAAAACAGCAACTCAACTTCAGAAGCTAATAACTATTGTAAGGATTAAGATTTTTTAATAGAAGTAATTTACAAATCTATATAGAAAGAAAAAGGAATGTCCGGCACTGCTGTAGCTGATAGATATTGAATGACGGTACGAGGTATAAGGTCCAAGAGAACTAAGAATGGAGGAAAGGTGGTGCTCTGACTGCAATGGATAAGTGCAATAATCCAACGATGGAGAGGTAAAGAAACACAATCGGCACTCACCGGTCTTCTCCAAAAATGACTTCTTTAATGCAAAATACTCACATAGAACTTCGACAATAGGGGAGAAGGATGAGGTGCAGGGGGGTAAAAACCTCCGGCGACAGACTCTGTTTCACCCGCTATACGGGCTTCATCTGGCCATGACAAGGAGGACTGGCTGCCGGTTCTTATACAGGTAAGTGGGCAGTCCCAATTTCTCAGGACTGCCTCCATTTGCTGACGTGTAGGGAGGGACTCTTTTAGTCTTTCACCATAGGCTGTAATTCGCCATCTTAGTATCCAGCGATGGACTCACTCCTTTCTAAAGGACTGAACTTTGGCTTGATCGAAAGATTCAATCCGGTCTTTTTTTAAATAGACTTAGCCAAGTTTTTAAGAGACATCAATTTATACAAATTTTTCCACAATTAAAATCCACCTAAACAGGCAGAATGTTCGTCAGATATGCCAGTCCAGTCCCATGATTTGGGTTTCTTTCCTAAAGAGTGTAACCAGTTAGAGGCAGTGTGTTTAGTATTGCTAGTTAGCGAGTTTAGTGAATCAGATATGGTGGTATCAGCAGAGGTGGAGCGGTTTTCTAAAGGGAACAGATCTAGATGTAACCCCCCCCCCCCCCCCTATTTTTCCGGGGAGTAGTCTCGATCGGTTCCAAAATGCAGTAATGCAGGATGTTAAGTCGGTCATTTACACTGAATCCCCCTCTAATCTATCCAAGTCGGAAGAGTTAGCATTTGCTAAATTAAAAAGTAGAGAGGATTTATTAGTGGTTAAGGCAGACAAAGGAGGAGCTGTAGTCCTCATGTACAAAGATATGTACATAAGTGAAGCCGAGAGGCAGCTAAGTGACAGGTCCACCTACACACCCCTTAAAACCGATCCTACCCCCAGAATACTTTCTAATCTTATTTCTTTTTTACACAAAGCAGTAGAGCGCGGAGTTCTTTCCCAAAAAAAATGCTGAACGCCTCATTCCTGAGTCACCCAAAGCTGCCTCCTGGTATCACCCCCCCCCTGGGACGACCTATCGTCTCGAGGATGGGGTCTGTCACCGAGCATCTGTCACACTATTTAGAGTGGCTATTGAGTCCTATGTTAACCAGCATACCTGCTTATATAAAAGATACTTTACATTTAATGCAGTTAATGGCGAACTTGAGTTGGGAACCTACATGGCAATTGTGTTCCATTGATGTCGTCAGCCTGTACACCCGTATCCCTCACGATACGGGTGTACAGGCTGTGAGAGCCAGTCTTAAGAGGTCCAATAAATTGCTGGAGTTCATTGATTTTGTCACAGATGCACTTTCTTTTGTCCTTACCAATAGCACTTTTAAGTTTGGTGAGCAGTGGTATAGGCAGGACACCGGGACCCCGATGGGGACCCCGGTGTCCTGTACCTATGCTAACCTTTTCTTAGCAGAGTTTGAGAGTGAGTACGTTTACTCCTCCACCAACCCCTTTATTGGCTATATTAGGTTCTATTCCAGATATGTTGATGATGTTCTGTTGGCTTGGGCAGGTACTGAGGACAAGTTCGTTGAGTTCGTCGAGTATCTCAATGCGGTGAACTCCATGAACTTGTCCTTTACTTCCTCGTTTGGGGGATCTTCCATAGAATTTTTGGACGTTCGATTGAAAATGGAAAATGAGACAGTTGTTAGTGAGGGCTATAGGAAAGAGCAGTCCAGGAACCCCCTTCTTCACTATTATAGCTCGCACCCGAGCTCAGTGAAGAAGGGTGTCCCTTTTGGACAGTTTATCCGCTTGAGGCGCAACAACACCTCCGAGGATACTTATGACATCCAGGTGGATGAGTTACAGAGTAGACTAATGGATAGACAGTACCCATTACAATTGATGAAAGAAGGGAGGAACAGAGCTAATGAACTAATGAATAGAGAGTCGCTGCTCAAAAATAAAGAAAAGAAGCAATTAGATTCTGAGAATAAGAGGTTCACTTTTACTTTTCAGAATTCCCCCCTGAATCAAGTTTTAGAACGTGCCATTAGGCAAAATTTGCACATGGTTGAGAGTGACCTGGAACTTAAAGAAGTGGCTACGAGGAAACCTTTGATTTCTTTTAGGAAGAACAGAACACTGGGAGATATCCTGAAAAGAAGAGACACTGTGCGGGACAAAAGGGAACACAATTGGCTATAAAGTTTACCCCGAAAGGGAACTATTCCTGCAAGTCTTGTCATTTTTGCAGATATAACTCTGAATTAAAAACTATCCGAATGGGTTCCGTTACCCACACAGTGTCCGACTTAATCACATTCAGAACGAAATTTGTAGGGTATGTGGTCTTTTGCCCCTGTGGGTTCTATTACATCGGCAAAACTATTAGTTGAATGCGAGGATTAGAGAGCATTGGTATTCTCTCCATACTCTCAAAGGAGCACCTCGACTAATTGCCCATGTGGTGGAGGCCCACGGGGGCAGGACGGACCACTTAAAATTTGCAGGCATAGAGAGGGTTAAACCCAAGCCAGGAGTTAACCTAGATAGATATTTACTCCAAAGGGAGACATTCTGGATCATTCACACTTCTGCAGCCGGCCCTCTTGGCCTTAACGAAAAAGTAGATTATGCCCCTTGTTTTTAAAGTACACTCACATCATTTATGCACTGATTTATAGGATTTTTCTATCTTGTCCTGTGTATATGTATTTTAAATTGTGATGCCGTGTTCTTCTGACATGTATACTAAGATGGCGAATTACAGTCTATGGTGAGAGACTAAAAGAGTCCCTCCCTACATGTCAGCACATGGAGGCAGTCCTGAGAAATTGGGACTGCCCACTTACCTGTATAAGAACCGGCAGCCAGTCCTCCTTGTCATGGCCAGATGAAGCCCATATAGCGGGTGAAACAGAGTCTGTCGCCGGAGGTTTTTACCCCCCCTGCACCTCATCCTTTTCCCCTATTGTCGAAGTTCTATGTGAGTATTTTGCATTAAAGAAGTCAATTTTGGAGAAGACCGGTGAGTGCCGATTGTGTTTCTTTACCTCTACATCGTTTAATTTACAAATTGTCAGGATCCGGGTACTGAGAAGATACTGGTGGTGGATCCTCTGTGTCAGTGGGATGATGACGTGGGCCGTACCAGGGGAACAGAGTCTAAGGGGTTACTGGTTTTCACCAGAGCCCGCCGCAAAGCGGGATGGACTTGCTGCGGCAGGTAACCCCCAGGTCGTTCCACCGGTTAGCGACTCAACCCCGACTGACTGCTGAGATAGGCGCGGTACATGGAATTAGGCAAGACCAAGGTCGGACGTAGCAGAAGGTCAGGGCAGGCAGCAAGGATCGTAGTCAGGGGCAACGGCAGAAGGTCTGGAACACAGGCTAGGAACATACAAGGGAACGCTTTCACTGGCACAATGGCAACAATATCCGACAATACAGGGAAGGGGAAGTGAGGTGATATAGACCAGTGCACAGGTGAATTCACTAATTTGGGCCAGGTGCCAATCAGCGACGCACTGGCCCTTTAAATCGCAGAGAGCCGGCGCGCGCGCGCCCTAGGGAGCGGGGCCGCGCGCGCCGGGACTGAACAGACGGAGGACGGGTCTGGTAAGGAGGCTGGGATGCGAACCGCGCGGGCGCGTCCAGCATCGCGGATCGCATCCCTGCTAGGGACACTATCGCAGCGCTCCCGGTCAGCAGGTCTGACCGGGGCGCTGCGAGCAGGTAAACGCTGCGAGCGCTCCGGGGAGGAGCAGGGACCCGGAGCGCTTGGCGTAACAGTACCCCCCCCCCCCTTGGGTCTCTCCCTCTTTTTGGAACCCGAAAATTTGTGAATGAGATCCTTGTCGAGGATGTTATCCTCGGGTTCCCACGACCTCTCCTCAGGACCGCAATTCTCCCAATCTACGAGAATTATTTTTTTACCTCTGACCGTCTTAGACACAAGAATTTCTTTAATCGAGAAGACATCGGAGGAACTGGAGACAGGAGCTGGAGCGACAACCTTGGGAGAGAAGCGGTTAAGGATAAGCGGTTTAAGGAGAGAAACATGAAAAGCGTTAGGAATACGGAGAGAAGGAGGAAGAAGGAGTTTGTAGGAGACAGGATTGATTTGACATTTGATTTTAAAGGGTCCAAGATAACATGGTCCCAGTTTATACCTGGGGACACGGAAGCGGATATACTTGGCGGAGAGCAACACTTTGTCTCCAGAAGCAAAGACAGGAGGAGTTCTTCTCTTTTTGTCGGCATGCTTCTTCATCCGGGATGAGGCCTGTAGGAGGGATTTTTGAGTCTCCTTCCAGATGGTGGAGAAGTCCCGGGTAACTTTGTCAACAGCGGGCAAACCAGAAGGGGTGGGAGTGGGGAGGGGGAGAAGAGGGTGACGGCCGTACACCACAAAGAACGGGGATTTGGCGGAGGATTCAGAGTCTTTGAAATTGTACGAGAATTCAGCCCGGGTAGAAGATCGGCCCAATCATCCTGGCGGGAAGAAACAAAATGTCCCAAATAGTCACCAAGGTTCTGATTAACTCTCTCTACTTGCCCATTGGATTGGGGATGATAGGAAGACGAGAAATTTAATTTGATTTTTAGTTGATTACAGAGAGCTCTCCAAAATTTCGATACAAATTGAACGCCTCTATCCGAGACGATATGCATGGGAAGCCCGTGAAGGCTAAAAATGTGCACAAAAAATTGTTTCGCCAACTGTGGCGCAGAAGGAAGGCCTGGAAGTGGAATAAAATGTGCCATCTTGGAGAAACGATCAACGACCACCCAAATGACTGTGTTGCCATGGGATAAAGGCAGGTCTGTTATAAAATCCATACCAATCTGAGACCATGGTCGTTCAGGAACAGGCAGAGGATGGAGGAGACCAGCAGGCTTCTGGTGAGGAGTCTTGTCCCGGGCACAGACTGTACAGGCCCGAATGAAATCAGCGACATCTGCTTCCAGGGTAGGCCACCAATATAAACGAGAGATGAGTTGGATGGATTTCTTGACGCCAGCATGGCCGGCGAGGTGCGAGGAATGTCCCCACCTGAGGATCTTGAGGCGCTGGCATGGGGGGACAAAAGTCTTTCCAGGAGGTGTTTGTCTGATAGAAGCTGGAGAAGAGGAGATCAGACATTCAGGAGGAACAATGTGTTGCAGGGGGGCTTCCGTTTCGGAAGCAAAAAACAACGACCACCTAGCCTGGCGTGGGTTCAGCCGTTGGGCAGACTGAAGATACGAGAGATTCTTGTGATCCGTGTAGATGACAATTGGGTATTTGGAACCCTCCAGCAGGTGCCTCCATTCTTCGAGGGCTAGTTTAATGGCCAGAAGTTCTCGATCACCAATGGAGTAATTTTTCTCTGCCGGAGAGAAGGTCTTAGAAAAGAAACCACAAGTAATGTTATGTCCAGTAGAGTTTTTTTGTAGGAGTACAGCTCCGGCTCCCACCGAGGAGGCATCTACCTCCAACAACAAGGGTTTAGATGGGTCAGGTCTGGAGAGTACAGGAGCAGAAGAAAAGGCAGTTTTGAGACGATTGAATGCCTCTTCCGCTTGAGGAGGCCAGGACTTAGGGTTGGCATTCTTCTTGGTTAGGGCCACAATTGGACCCACAATGGTGGAAAAATGCGGAATAAACTGTCAGTAGTAATTGGCAAACCCCAAGAAGCATTGGATAGCTCGAAGTCCGGAGGGGCGTGGCCAATCTAACACGGCTGACAGTTTGTCTGGGTCCATTTGAAGTCCCTGGCGCACTAGACGGACATGGCGGCGGTGTTCTTCGAGACTAGAAGAAAAAATCAAAATGTCGTCCAGGTAAACCACAACACAGGTATATAACAGATCCCGAAATATTTCATTCACGAAGTCCTGGAAGACAGCGGGTGTTGCAGAGCCCAAAGGGCATAACCAGATATTCAAAATGTTCGTCTCTGGTATTAAATGCAGTCTTCCACTCATCCCCTTTCCTGATGCGGATGAGATTATAAGTCCAATTTGGTGAAGATGTTAGCGCCACGTAGGTGGTCAAAAAGTTCCAAGATAAGAGGCAGGGGATAGCGTTTTTTTATAGTGATCTTATTTAAACCGCGGTAATCGATGAACGGGCGTAAGGAACCGTCTTTTTTGGAGACAAAGAAGAACCCCGCTCCGGCAGGGGATGAAGACTTGCGGATGAATCCCCTCTTTAAATTTTCTTGGATGTAGTCCGACATGGCTTGAGTCTCAGGAGCAGAAAGCGGGTAGATCCTGCCCCGGGGTGGAGTAGTACCAGGAAGGAGATCAATAGGGCAGTCATAAGACCTGTGAGGAGGCAAAGTCTCTGCTTGTTTTATTGCAAAAAACATCGGCATAGTCCTGATAGGCCTTGGGGAGACCTGGTATAGGAGGAGTCACTGAGGTTTGACTGACAGGACTGGGAGCAGACGTGAGGCATTTTTTGTGGCAAGAAGCACCCCAGTTCTTGATCTCCCCGGTGGTCCAGTCAAGGGTAGGAGAATGGCGTTGGAGCCAAGGCAAGCCGAGGAGAATTTCAGAAGTGCAGTTAGAGAGGACCAGAAATTCAATCTTTTCGTGATGAGATCCAATGCACATTAAGAGGGGTTCCGTGCGGTAACGCACAGTCCAGTCCAATTTTTCTCCATTGACTGAAGCGATATAGAGAGGTCTGACGAGACTGGTCACTGGGATGTTGAACCTGTTAACGAAAGAGGCCAAAATAAAATTTCCTGCAGAGCCTGAATCCAAGAAGGCCACAGCTGAGAAGGAGAAGGTAGAAGAAGAAATCCGCACAGGTACAGTAAGACACCTATACATACCCGATAGTAATAGAATTGGTAATAGGTCCGTGTCAGGTTTCACTAAGCATATTATTGATCATCATGCAGGTATCGTTCCGAATCTCAGTGACTGGTGTAGAAAGGGTGCGCCCGCCTAGGAGAGACGGGGACTGGAGCAGAGCCGTGTTCAGACGGGAGGCGTTTTGGATACTCTGCCTAGATACGCGCTTCCCGTCTGGACTTAACTTTAGGCATGATTTAAGTTATATTTATTAGCAATTTATGTACCTACTGAGTGATATACATTTAGTGTGTAATTCTCTATGTATACAAGTATACTCCACTTCAGGTTTACATTTTTCTTAGCTCCTGATTTTCCCTACACCGCCATATGACGTCACCGGATACCAGTATATTTAAGATGCATTCAATGTCTGTAATACTTACCATGATTAAGACTTGTTAACAGGTCGAAACGCGTTGGTAGCGTTTCGTTTGTTCTTATACACATTACTTTCTATTTGGATTTTAATATGATACAATAAAGCTTCAGTTTTTATCCAGTCTTGGGAGCCGGATGTCATTCCTCTTCTGTCTAATTGATGTAGTATATACAGTGGCGGCCATTATTACTGGTGTTTGATGTAGTATATACAGTGGTGGCCATTATTACTGGTGTTTGATGTAGTATATACAGTGGTGGCCATTATTACTGGCGTTTGATGTAGTATATACATTATTACTGGTGTTTGGCGTGGTATATACATTATTACTGGTGTTTGGCGTGGTATATACATTATTACTGGTGTTTGGCGTGGTATATACCTTATTACTGGTGTTTGGCGTGGTATATACATTATTACTGGTGTTTGCCGTGGTATATACATTATTACTGGTGTTTGGCGTGGTATATACATTTTTACTGGCGTTTGGCGTGGTATATACATTATTACTGGCGTTTGGCGTGGTATATACATTATTACTGGCGTTTGGCGTGGTATATATATTATTACTGGCGTTTGGCGTGGTATATACATTATTACTGGCGATTGGCGTGGTATATACATTATTACTGGTGTTTGGCGTGGTATATACCTTATTACTGGTGTTTGGCGTGGTATATACCTTATTACCGGTGTTTGGCGTGGTATATACCTTATTACTGGTGTTTGGCGTGGTATATACATTATTACTGGTGTTTGGCGTGGTATATACATTATTACTGGTGTTTGGCGTGGTATATACATTATTACTGGTGTTTGGCGTGGTATATACATTATTACTGGCGTTTGATGTAGTATATACATTATTACTGGTGTTTGGCGTGGTATATACATTATTACTGGTGTTTGGCGTGCTATATACATTATTACTGGTGTTTGGCGTGGTATATACATTATTACTGGCGTTTGGCGTGGTATATACATTATTACTGGTGTTTGGCGTGGTATATACATTATTACTGGCGTTTGGCGTGGTATATACATTATTACTGGCAATTGGCGTGGTATATACCTTATTACTGGTGTTTGGCGTGGTATATACCTTATTACTGGTGTTTGGCGTGGTATATACCTTATTACTGGTGTTTGGCGTGGTATATACCTTATTACTGGTGTTTGGCGTGGTATATACCTTATTACTGGTGTTTGGCGTGGTATATACCTTATTACTGGCGTTTGGCGTGGTATATACATTATTACTGGCGTTTGGCGTGGTATATACATTATTACTGGCGTTTGGCGTGGTATATACATTATTACTGGTGTTTGGTGTGGTATATACATTATTACTGGTGTTTGGCGTGGTATATACATTATTACTGGTGTTTGGTGTGGTATATACATTATTACTGGTGTTTGGCGTGGTATATACCTTATTACTGGTGTTTGGCGTGGTATATACATTATTACTGGTGTTTGGCGTGGTATATACATTATTACTGGTGTTTGGCGTGGTATATACATTTTTACTGGCGTTTGGCGTGGTATATACATTATTACTGGCGTTTGGCGTGGTATATACATTATTACTGGCGTTTGGCGTGGTATATATATTATTACTGGCGTTTGGCGTGGTATATACATTATTACTGGCGATTGGCGTGGTATATACATTATTACTGGTGTTTGGCGTGGTATATACCTTATTACTGGTGTTTGGCGTGGTATATACCTTATTACCGGTGTTTGGCGTGGTATATACCTTATTATTGGTGTTTGGCGTGGTATATACATTATTACTGGTGTTTGGCGTGGTATATACATTATTACTGGTGTTTGGCGTGGTATATACATTATTACTGGTGTTTGGCGTGGTATATACATTATTACTGGCGTTTGATGTAGTATATACATTATTACTGGTGTTTGGCGTGGTATATACATTATTACTGGTGTTTGGCGTGCTATATACATTATTACTGGTGTTTGGCGTGGTATATACATTATTACTGGCGTTTGGCGTGGTATATACATTATTACTGGTGTTTGGCGTGGTATATACATTATTACTGGCGTTTGGCGTGGTATATACATTATTACTGGCAATTGGCGTGGTATATACCTTATTACTGGTGTTTGGCGTGGTATATACCTTATTACTGGTGTTTGGCGTGGTATATACCTTATTACTGGTGTTTGGCGTGGTATATACCTTATTACTGGTGTTTGGCGTGGTATATACCTTATTACTGGTGTTTGGCGTGGTATATACCTTATTACTGGTGTTTGGCGTGGTATATACATTATTACTGGTGTTTGGCGTGGTATATACATTATTACTGGTGTTTGGCGTGGTATATACATTATTACTGGTGTTTGGCGTGGTATATACATTATTACTGGTGTTTGGCGTGGTATATACATTATTACTGGTGTTTGGCGTGGTATATACATTATTACTGGTGTTTGATGTAGTATATACATTATTACTGGTGTTTGGCGTGGTATATACATTATTACTGGCGTTTGGCGTGGTATATACATTATTACTGGCGTTTGGCGTGGTATATACATTATTACTGGCGTTTGGCGTGGTATATACATTATTACTGGCGTTTGGCGTGGTATATACATTATTACTGGCGTTTGGCGTGGTATATACATTATTACTGGTGTTTGGCGTGGTATATACATTATTACTGGTGTTTGGCGTGGTATATACCTTATTACTGGTGTTTGGCGTGGTATATACATTATTACTGGTGTTTGGCGTGGTATATACATTATTACTGATGTTTGGCGTGGTATATACATTTTTACTGGCGTTTGGCGTGGTATATACATTATTACTGGCGTTTGGTGTGGTATATACCTTATTACTGGTGTTTGGCGTGGTATATACCTTATTACTGGTGTTTGGCGTGGTATATACATTATTACTGGTGTTTGGCGTGGTATATACATTATTACTGGTGTTTGGCGTGGTATATACATTATTACTGGCGTTTGATGTGGTATATACATTATTATTGGCGTTTGGCATGGTATATACATTATTACTGGCGTTTGGCGTGGTATATACCTTATTACTGGTGTTTGGCGTGGTATATACCTTATTACTGGTGTTTGGCGTGGTATATACATTATTACTGGTGTTTGGCGTGGTATATACATTATTACTGGCGTTTGGCGTGGTATATACATTATTACTGGCGTTTGGCGTGGTATTTATATTATTACTGGCGTTTGGCGTGGTATATACATTATTACTGGCGATTGGCGTGGTATATACATTATTACTGGTGTTTGGCATGGTATATACCTTATTACTGGTGTTTGGCGTGGTATATACCTTATTACCGGTGTTTGGCGTGGTATATACCTTATTACTGGTGTTTGGCGTGGTATATACATTATTACTGGTGTTTGGCGTGGTATATACCTTATTACTGGTGTTTGGCGTGGTATATACATTATTACTGGTGTTTGGCGTGGTATATACATTATTACTGGTGTTTGGCGTGGTATATACATTATTACTGGTGTTTGGCGTGGTATATACATTATTACTGGCGTTTGGCGTGGTATATACATTATTACTGGTGTTTGGCGTGGTATATACATTATTACTGGTGTTTGGCGTGGTATATACATTATTACTGGTGTTTGGCGTGCTATATACATTATTACTGGTGTTTGGCGTGGTATATACATTATTACTGGCGTTTGGCGTGGTATATGCATTATTACTGGCGTTTGGCGTGGTATATACATTATTACTGGCAATTGGCGTGGTATATACCTTATTACTGGTGTTTGGCGTGGTATATAACTTATTACTGGTGTTTGGCGTGGTATATACCTTATTACTGGTGTTTGGCGTGGTATATACCTTATTACTGGTGTTTGCCGTGGTATATACCTTATTACTGGTGTTTGGCGTGGTATATACCTTATTACTGGTGTTTGGCGTGGTATATACATTATTACTGGTGTTTGGCGTGGTATATACATTATTACTGGTGTTTGGCGTGGTATATACATTATTACTGGTGTTTGGCGTGGTATATACATTATTACTGGTGTTTGGCGTGGTATATACATTATTACTGGCGTTTGGCGTGGTATATACATTATTACTGATGTTTGGCGTGGTATATATATTATTACTGGCGTTTGGCGTGGTATATATATTATTACTGGCGTTTGGCGTGGTATATACATTATTACTGGTGTTTGGCGTGGTATATACATTATTACTGATGTTTGATGTAGCATATACATTATTACTGGTGTTTGGCGTGGTATATACATTATTACTGGCGTTTGGCGTGGTATATATATTATTACTGGCGTTTGCCGTGGTATATACATTATTACTGGTGTTTGGCGTGGTATATACATTATTACTGGTCTTTGATGTAGTATATACATTATTACTGGTGTTTGGCGTGGTATATACATTATTACTGGTGTTTGGCGTGGTATATACATTATTACTGGCGTTTGGCGTGGTATATACATTATTACTGGCGTTTGGCGTGGTATATACATTATTACTGGCGATTGGCGTGGTATATACCTTATTACTGGTGTTTGGCGTGGTATATACATTATTACTGGTGTTTGGCGTGGTATATACCTTATTACTGGTGTTTGGCGTGGTATATACCTTATTACTGGTGTTTGGCGTGGTATATACCTTATTACTGGTGTTTGGCGTGGTATATACATTATTACTGGTGTTTGGCGTGGTATATACATTATTACTGGTGTTTGGCGTGGTATATACATTATTACTGGTGGTTGGCGTGGTATATACATTATTACTGGTGTTTGGCGTGGTATATACATTATTACTGGCGTTTGGAGTGGTATATACATTAGTACTGGTGTTTGGCGTGGTATATACATTATTACTGGTGTTTGGCGTGGTATATACATTATTACTGGTGTTTGGCGTGGTATATACATTATTACTGGTCTTTGATGTAGTATATACATTATTACTGGTGTTTGGCGTGGTATATACATTATTACTGGTGTTTGGCGTGGTATATACATTATTACTGGCGTTTGGCGTGGTATATTCATTATTACTGGTGTTTGGCGTGGTATATACATTTTTACTGGCGTTTGGCGTGGTATATACATTATTACTGGCGTTTGGCGTGGTATATACCTTATTACTGGTGTTTGGCGTGGTATATACCTTATTACTGGTGTTTGGCGTGGTATATACATTATTACTGGTGTTTGGCGTGGTATATACATTATTACTGGTGTTTGGCGTGGTATATACATTATTACTGGCGTTTGATGTGGTATATACATTATTATTGGCGTTTGGCATGGTATATACATTATTACTGGCGTTTGGCGTGGTATATACCTTATTACTGGTGTTTGGCGTGGTATATACCTTATTACTGGTGTTTGGCGTGGTATATACATTATTACTGGTGTTTGGCGTGGTATATACATTATTACTGGCGTTTGGCGTGGTATATATATTATTACTGGCGTTTGGCGTGGTATATACATTATTACTGGCGATTGGCGTGGTATATACATTATTACTGGTGTTTGGCGTGGTATATACCTTATTACTGGTGTTTGGCGTGGTATATACCTTATTACCGGTGTTTGGCGTGGTATATACCTTATTACTGGTGTTTGGCGTGGTATATACATTATTACTGGTGTTTGGCGTGGTATATACATTATTACTGGTGTTTGGCGTGGTATATACATTATTACTGGTGTTTGGCGTGGTATATACATTATTACTGGCGTTTGGCGTGGTATATACATTATTACTGGTGTTTGGCGTGGTATATACATTATTACTGGTGTTTGATGTAGTATATACATTATTACTGGTGTTTGGCGTGGTATATACATTATTACTGGTGTTTGGCGTGCTATATACATTATTACTGGTGTTTGGCGTGGTATATACATTATTACTGGCGTTTGGCGTGGTATATACATTATTACTGGCGTTTGGCGTGGTATATACATTATTACTGGCGTTTGGCGTGGTATATACATTATTACTGGCAATTGGCGTGGTATATACCTTATTACTGGTGTTTGGCGTGGTATATACCTTATTACTGGTGTTTGGCGTGGTATATACCTTATTACTGGTGTTTGGCGTGGTATATACCTTATTACTGGTGTTTGGCGTGGTATATACCTTATTACTGGTGTTTGGCGTGGTATATACCTTACAACTGGTGTTTGGCGTGGTATATACATTATTACTGGTGTTTGGCGTGGTATATACATTATTACTGGTGTTTGGCGTGGTATATACATTATTACTGGTGTTTGGCGTGGTATATACATTATTACTGGTGTTTGGCGTGGTATATACATTATTACTGGCATTTGGCGTGGTATATACATTATTACTGATGTTTGGCATGGTATATATATTATTACTGGCGTTTGGCGTGGTATATATATTATTACTGGCGTTTGGCGTGGTATATACATTATTACTGGTGTTTGGCGTGGTATATACATTATTACTGATGTTTGATGTAGCATATACATTATTACTGGTGTTTGGCGTGGTATATACATTATTACTGGCGTTTGGCGTGGTATATATATTATTACTGGCGTTTGCCGTGGTATATACATTATTACTGGTGTTTGGCGTGGTATATACATTATTACTGGTCTTTGATGTAGTATATACATTATTACTGGTGTTTGGCGTGGTATATACATTATTACTGGTGTTTGGCGTGGTATATACATTATTACTGGTGTTTGGCGTGGTATATACATTATTACTGGTGTTTGGCGTGGTATATACATTATTACTGGCGTTTGGAGTGGTATATACATTAGTACTGGTGTTTTGGCGTGGTATATATATTATTACTGGTGTTTGGCGTGGTATATACATTATTACTGGCGTTTGGCGTGGTATATACATTATTACTGGTGTTTGGCGTGGTATATACATTATTACTGGTGTTTGGCGTGGTATATACATTATTACTGGCGTTTGGAGTGGTATATACATTAGTACTGGTGTTTGGCGTGGTATATATATTATTACTGGTGTTTGGCGTGGTATATAGATTATTACTGGTGTTTGGCGTGGTATATACATTATTACTGGCGTTTGGCGTGGTATATACATTATTACTGGTGTTTGGCGTGGTATATACATTATTACTGGTGTTTGGCGTGGTATATACATTATTACTGGCGTTTGGCGTGGTATATATATTATTTCTGGTGTTTGGCGTGGTATATACATTATTACTGGTGTTTGGCGTGGTATATACATTATTACTGGCGTTTGGCGTGGTATATACATTATTACTGGTGTTTGGCGTGGTATATACATTATTACTGGTGTTTGGCGTGGTATATACATTATTACTGGTGTTTGGCGTGGTATATACATTATTACTGGTGTTTGGCGTGGTATATAGATTATTACTGGTGTTTGGCGTGGTATATACATTATTACTGGTGTTTGGCGTGGTATATACATTATTACTGGTGTTTGGCGTGGTATATACATTATTACTGGTGTTTGGCGTGGTATATACATTATTACTGGCGTTTGGCGTGGTATATACATTATTACTGGTGTTTGGCGTGGTATATACATTATTACTGGCGTTTGGCGTGGTATATACATTATTACTGGTGTTTGGCGTGGTATATACATTATTACTGGTGTTTGGAGTGGTATATACATTATTACTGGTGTTTGGCGTGGTATATACATTATTACTGGCGTTTGGCGTGGTATATACATTATTACTGGTGTTTGGTGTGGTATATAGATTATTACTGGTGTTTGGCGTGGTATATATATTATTACTGGTGTTTGGCGTGGTATATACATTATTACTGGTGTTTGGCGTGGTATATACATTATTACTGTCGTTTGGCGTGGTATATACATTATTACTGGTGTTTGGCGTGGTATATACATTATTACTGGTGTTTGGCGTGGTATATACCTTATTACTGGTGTTTGGCGTGGTATATACATTATTACTGGCGTTTGGCGTGGTATATACATTATTACTGGTGTTTGGTGTGGTATATACATTATTACTGGTGTTTGGCGTGGTATATACATTATTACTGGTGTTTGGCGTGGTATATACATTATTACTGGCGTTTGGCGTGGTATATACATTATTACTGGTGTTTGGCGTGGTATATAGATTATTACTGGTGTTTGGCGTGGTATATATATTATTACTGGTGTTTGGCGTGGTATATACATTATTACTGGTGTTTGGCGTGGTATATACATTATTACTGGTGTTTGGCGTGGTATATACATTATTACTGGCGTTTGGCGTGGTATATACATTATTACTGGTGTTTGGCGTGGTATATACATTATTACTGGCGTTTGGCGTGGTATATACATTATTACTGGTGTTTGGCGTGGTATATAGATTATTACTGGTGTTTGGCGTGGTATATATATTATAACTGGTGTTTGGCGTGGTATATACATTATTACTGGTGTTTGGCGTGGTATATACATTATTACTGGTGTTTGGCGTGGTATATATATTATTACTGGCGTTTGGCGTGGTATATACATTATTACTGGTGTTTGGCGTGGTATATACATTATTACTGGCGTTTGGCGTGGTATATACATTATTACAGGCGTTTGGTGTGGTGTATACATTATTACTGGTGTTTGGCGTGGTATATACATTATTACTGGCGTTTGGTGTGGTATATACATTATTACTGGCGTTTGGTGTGGTGTATACATTATTACTGGTGTTTGGCGTGGTATATACATTAGTACTGGTGTTTGGCGTGGTATATATATTATTACTGGTGTTTGGCGTGGTATATACCTTATTACCGGTGTTTGGCGTGGTATATACCTTATTACTGGTGTTTGGTGTGGTGTATACATGATTACTGGTGTTTGGCGTGGTATATACATTATTACTGGCGTTTGGTGTGGTATATACATTATTACTGGCATTTGGCGTGGTATATACCTTATTACCGGTGTTTGGCGTGGTATATACATTATAACTGGTGTTTGGCGTGGTATATACCTTATTACTGGTGTTTGGCGTGGTATATACATTATTACTGGTGTTTGGCGTGGTATATACCTTATTACTGGTGTTTGGTGTGGTGTATACATTATTACTGGTGTTTGGCGTGGTATATACATTATTACTGGCGTTTGGCGTGGTATATACATTATTACTGGTGTTTGGCGTGGTATATATATTATTACTGGTGTTTGGCGTGGTATATACATTATTACTGGTGTTTGGCGTGGTATATACATTATTAGTGGTGTTTGGCGTGGTATATACATTATTACTGGCGATTGGCGTGGTATATATATTATTTCTGGTGTTTGGCATGGTATATACATTATTACTGATGTTTGGCGTGGTATATACATTAGTACTGGTGTTTGGCGTGGTATATACATTATTACTGGCGATTGGCGTGGTATATACATTATTACTGGCGTTTGGCGTGGTATATAGATTAGTACTGGTGTTTGGCGTGGTATATACATTAGTACTGGTGTTTGGCGTGGTATATACATTATTACTGATGTTTGGCGTGGTATATACATTATTACTGGTGTTTGGAGTGGTATATACATTATTACTGGTGTTTGGCGTGGTATATACATTATTACTGGTGTTTGGCGTGGTATATACATTATTACTGGCGTTTGGCGTGGTATATAGATTAGTACTGGTGTTTGGCGTGGTATATACATTAGTACTGGTGTTTGGCGTGGTATATATATTATTACTGGTGTTTGGCGTGGTATATACATTATTACTGGTGTTTGGAGTGGTATATACATTATTACTGGTGTTTGGCGTGGTATATACATTATTACTGGCGTTTGGCGTGGTATATACATTATTACTGGTGTTTGGCGTGGTATATATATTATTACTGGCGTTTGGCGTGGTATATACATTATTACTGGTGTTTGGCGTGGTATATATATTATTACTGGCGTTTGGCGTGGTATATACATTATTACTGGTGTTTGGCGTGGTATATACATTATTACTGGCGTTTGGCGTGGTATATATATTATTACTGGTGTTTGGCGTGGTATATACATTATTACTGGCGTTTGGCGTGGTATATATATTATTTCTGGTGTTTGGCGTGGTATATACATTATTACTGGCGTTTGGCGTGGTATATATATTATTTCTGGTGTTTGGCGTGGTATATATATTATTACTGGTGTTTGGCGTGGTATATACATTATTTCTGGTGTTTGGCGTGGTATATACATTATTACTGGCGTTTGGCGTGGTATATACATTATTACTGGTGTTTGGCGTGGTATATACATTATTACTGGTGTTTGGCGTGGTATATACATTATTACTGGTGTTTGGAGTGGTATATACATTATTACTGGTGTTTGGCGTGGTATATACATTATTACTGGTGTTTGGAGTGGTATATACATTATTACTGGTGGTTGGCGTGGTATATACATTATTACTGGTGTTTGGCGTGGTATATACATTATTACTGGCGTTTGGAGTGGTATATAGATTATTTCTGGTGTTTGGCGTGGTATATACATTATTACTGGCGTTTGGCGTGGTATATACATTATTACTGGTGTTTGGCGTGGTATATACATTATTACTGGTGTTTGGCGTGGTATATACCTTATTACTGGTGTTTGGCGTGGTATATATATTATTACTGGTGTTTGGCGTGGTATATAGATTATTACTGGCGTTTGGAGTGGTATATACATTATTACTGGTGTTTGGCGTGGTATATACATTATTTCTGGTGTTTGGCGTGGTATATACATTATTACTGGTGTTTGGCGTGGTATATATATTATTACTGGTGTTTGGCGTGGTATATACATTATTACTGGTGTTTGGCGTGGTATATACATTATTTCTGGTGTTTGGCGTGGTATATACATTATTACTGGTGTTTGGCGTGGTATATACATTATTACTGGTGTTTGGCGTGGTATATACCTTATTACTGGTGTTTGGCGTGGTATATATATTATTACTGGTGTTTGGAGTGGTATATACATTATTACTGGCGTTTGGCGTGGTATATACATTATTACTGGTGTTTGGCGTGGTATATACATTATTACTGGTGTTTGGAGTGGTATATACATTATTACTGGCGTTTGGCGTGGTATATACATTATTACTGGCGTTTGGCGTGGTATATACATTATTACTGGTGTTTGGAGTGGTATATACATTATTACTGGCGTTTGGCGTGGTATATACATTATTACTGGTGTTTGGAGTGGTATATATATTATTTCTGGTGTTTGGCGTGGTATATACAGTGGCGGCCATTATTACTGGTGATGAGTGCACAGTATGGCGGTGTCACCATCTTGTCACATTGTAAATCACCACAAGGTCGCCGGCGCAGTCTTCACCTCGGAGGCTCAGATCGTATCTTTCCAATTTCCACATCATCTCCACAATCACATGTTTGTTCTCGGCACCGACATTGTGTTAACCCTCACAATCCCAGGGAGTGATATCAGATGTTTAGGGGGAAAAGTCACAAATAATATAGAAGGGTCTGTATATAGTGATGTCTGTATATAGAGAGGTCTGTATATAGAGGGGTCTGTATATAGAGGGGTCTGTATATAGAGGGGTCTGTATATAGAGGAGTCTGTATATAGAGGAGTCTGTATATAGAGGGGTCTGTATATAGAGGAGTCTGTATATAGAGGGGTCTGTATATAGAGGGGTCTGTATATAGAGGGGTCTGTATATAGAGGGGTCTGTATATAGAGGGGTCTGTATATAGAGGGGTCTGTATATAGAGGAGTCTGTATATAGAGGGGTCTGTATATAGTGATGTCTGTATATAGAGGGGTCTGTATATAGTGATGTCTGTATATAGAGAGGTCTGTATATAGGGATGTCTGTATATAGAGGGGTCTGTATATAGTGGGGTCTGTATATAGTGGGGTCTTTATATAGTGGGGTCTTTATATAGAGGGGTCTGTATATAGAGGGGTCTGTATATAGAGGGGTCTGTATATAGAGGGGTCTGTATATAGTGAGGTCTGTATATAGTGGGGTCTGTATATAGAGGGGTCTGTATATAGAGGGGTCTGTATATAGAGGGGTCTGTATATAGTGATGTCTGTATATAGAGGAGTCTGTATATAGAGGGGTCTGTATATAGAGGGGTCTGTATATAGAGGGAGTCTGTATATAGAGGGGTCTGTATATAGCGATGTCTGTATATAGTGGGGTCTGTATATAGAGGGGTCTGTATATAGAGGGGTCTGTATATAGAGGGGTCTGTATATAGTGGGGTCTGTATATAGTGAGGTCTGTATATAGTGATGTCTGTATATAGAGGGGTCTGTATATAGAGGGGTCTGTATATAGAGGGGTCTGTATATAGAGGGGTCTGTATATAGTGATGTCTGTATATAGAGGGGTCTGTATATAGAGGGGTCTGTATATAGAGGGGTCTGTATATAGTGATGTCTGTATATAGAGGGGTCTGTATATAGGGATGTCTGTATATAGAGGGGTCTGTATATAGTGGGGTCTGTATATAGTGGGGTCTTTATATAGTGGGGTCTTTATATAGAGGGGTCTGTATATAGAGGGGTCTGTATATAGAGGGGTCTGTATATAGAGGGGTCTGTATATAGTGAGGTCTGTATATAGTGGGGTCTGTATATAGAGGGGTCTGTATATAGAGGGGTCTGTATATAGAGGGGTCTGTATATAGTGAGGTCTGTATATAGAGGGGTCTGTATATAGAGGGGTCTGTATATAGAGGGGTCTGTATATAGAGGGGGTCTGTATATAGAGGGGTCTGTATATAGCGATGTCTGTATATAGTGGGGTCTGTATATAGAGGGGTCTGTATATAGTGATGTCTGTATATAGAGGGGTCTGTATATAGAGGGGTCTGTATATAGAGGGGTCTGTATATAGAGGGGTCTGTATATAGAGGGGTCTGTATATAGTGATGTCTGTATATAGAGGGGTCTGTATATAGAGGGGTCTGTATATAGAGGGGTCTGTATGTAGCGATGTCTGTATATAGTGGGGTCTGTATATAGAGGGGTCTGTATATAGAGGGGTCTGTATATAGTGATGTCTGTATATAGAGGGGTCTGCATATAGTGGGGTCTGTATATAGTGGGGTCTGTATATAGAGGGGTCTGTATATAGAGGGGTCTGTATATAGTGAGGTCTGTATATAGTGGGGTCTGTATATACAGGGGTCTTTATATAGAGGGGTCTGTATATAGTGATGTCTGTATATAGAGGAGTCTGTATATAGAGGGGTCTGTATATAGAGGGGTCTGTATATAGTGGGGTCTGTGTATAGTGAGGTCTGTATATAGAGGGGTCTGTATATAGAGGGGTCTGTATATAGAGGGGTCTGTATATAGAGGGGTCTGTATATAGAGGGGTCTGTATATAGTGATGTCTGTATATAGAGGGGTCTGTATATAGAGGGGTCTGTATATAGAGGGGTCTGTATATAGTGAGGTCTGTATATAGAGGGGTCTGTATATAGAGGGGTCTGTATATAGTGATGTCTGTATATAGGGATGTCTGTATATAGAGGAGTCTGTATATAGAGGGGTCTGTATATAGTGAGGTCTGTATATAGAGGGGTCTGTATATAGTGAGGTCTGTATATAGAGGGGTCTGTATATAGAGGGGTCTGTATATAGAGGAGTCTGTATATAGTGGGGTCTGTATATAGTGGGGTCTGTTTATAGTGAGGTCTGTATATAGGAATGTCTGTATATAGAGGGGTCTGTATATAGAGGGGTCTGTATATAGAGGGGTCTGTATATAGAGGGGTCTGTATATAGAGGGGTCTGTATATAGGGATGTCTGTATATAGAGGGGTTTGTATATAGTGAGGTCTGTATATAGAGGGGTCTGTATATAGAGGGGTCTGTATATAGAGGGGTCTGTATATAGAGGGGTCTGTATATAGAGGGGTCTGTATATAGGGATGTCTGTATATAGAGGGGTCTGTATATAGTGAGGTCTGTATATAGAGGGGTCTGTATATAGAGGGTCTGTATATAGTGGGGTCTGTATATAGAGGGGTCTGTATATAGAGGGGTCTGTATATAGAGGGGTCTGTATATAGAGGGGTCTGTATATAGGGATGTCTGTATATAGAGGGGTTTGTATATAGAGGGGTCTGTATATAGAGGGGTCTGTATATAGAGGGTTCTGCATATAGAGGGGTCTGTATATAGTGAGGTCTGTATATAGTGGGGTCTGTATATAGAGGGGTCTGTATATAGAGGGGTCTGTATATAGAGGGTTCTGTATATAGTGATGTCTGTATATAGAGGGGTCTGTATATAGTGGGGTCTGTATATAGAGGGGTCTGTATATAGAGGGGTCTGTATATAGAGTATATAGAGGGGTCTGTATATAGAGGGGTCTGTATATAGAGGGGTCTGTATATAGTGATGTCTGTATATAGAGGGGTCTGTATATAGAGGGGTCTGTATATAGAGGGGGTCTGTATATAGAGGGGTCTGTATATAGAGGGGGTCTGTATATAGAGGGGTCTGTATAGGGATGTCTGTATATAGAGGAGTCTGTATATAGTGATGTCTGTATATAGAGGGGTCTGTATATAGTGATGTCTGTATATAGAGGGGTCTGTATATAGTGAGGTCTGTATATAGTGATGTCTGTATATAGAGGGGTCTGTATTTAGTGATGTCTGTATATAGAGGGTCTGTATATAGAGGGGTCTGTATATAGAGGGGTCTGTATATAGAGGAGTCTGTATATAGTGATGTCTGTATATAGAGGGGTCTGTATATAGAGGGGTCTGTATATAGAGGGGTCTGTATATAGTGGGGTCTGTATATAGTGGGGTCTGTATATAGTGGGGTCTGTATATAGAGGGGTCTGTATATAGAGGGGTCTGTATATAGTGAGGTCTGTATATAGAGGAGTCTTTATATAGTGGGGTCTGTATATAGTGGGGTCTGTATATAGAGGGGGTCTGTATATAGAGGGGTCTGTATATAGAGGGGTCTGTATGTAGAGGGGTCTGTATATAGAGGGGTCTGTATATAGCGGGGTCTGTATATAGAGGGGTCTGTATATAGGGATGTCTGTATATAGAGGGTCTGTATATAGTGATGTCTGTATATAGAGGGGTCTGTATATAGAGGGGTCTGTATATAGAGGGGTCTGTATATAGAGGGGTCTGTATATAGAGGGGTCTGTATATAGTGAGGTCTGTATATAGTGGGGTCTGTATATAGAGGGGTCTGTATATAGAGGGGTCTGTATATAGTGAGGTCTGTATATAGTGGGGTCTGTATATAGTGAATGTCTGTATATAGAGGGGTCTGTATATAGTGAGGTCTGTATATAGTGGGGTCTGTATATAGAGGGGTCTGTATATAGAGGGGTCTGTATATAGTGGGGTCTGTATATAGAGGGGTCTGTATATAGTGATGTCTGTATATAGAGGGGTCTGTATATAGAGGGGTCTGTATATAGAGGGGTCTGTATATAGTGAGGTCTGTATATAGAGGGGTCTGTATATAGAGGGGTCTGTATGTAGAGGAGGTCTGTATATATAGAGGGTCTGTATATAGAGGGGTCTGTATATAGAGGGGTCTGTATATAGAGGGGTCTGTATATAGTGATGTCTGTATATAGCGATGTCTGTATATAGTGATGTCTGTATATAGAGGGGTCTGTATATAGTGAGGTCTGTATATAGCGGGGTCTGTATATAGAGGGGTCAGTATATAGGGATGTCTGTATATAGAGGGGTCTGTATATAGTGATGTCTGTATATAGAGGGGTCTGTATATAGAGGGGGTCTGTATATAGAGGGGTCTGTATATAGAGGGGTCTGTATATAGAGGGGTCTGTATATAGAGGGGTCTGTATATAGAGGGGTGTGTATATAGAGGGGTCTGTATATAGTGATGTCTGTATATAGAGGGGTCTGTATATAGAGGGGTCTGTATATAGTGAGGTCTGTATATAGTGAGGTCTGTATATAGAGGGGTCTGTATATAGTGATGTCTGTATATAGAGGGGTCTGTATATAGAGGGGTCTGTATATAGAGGGGTCTGTATATAGAGAGGTCTGTATATAGTGAGGTCTGTATATAGAGGGGTCTGTATATAGAGGGGTCTGTATATAGAGGGGTCTGTATATAGAGGGGTCTGTATATAGAGGGGTCTGTATATAGAAGGGTCTGTATATAGAGGGGTCTGTATATAGAGGGGTCTGTATATAGTGATGTCTGTATATAGAGGGGTCTGTATATAGAGGGGTCTGTATATAGTGGGGTCTGTATATAGTGGGGTCTGTATATAGTGAGGTCTTGTATATAGAGGGGTCTGTATATAGAGGGGTCTGTATATAGAGGGGTCTGTATATAGTGAGGTCTGTATATAGAGGAGTCTGTATATAGAGGGGTCTGTATATAGAGGGGTCTGTATATAGAGGGGTCTGTATATAGAGGGGTCTGTATATAGAGGGGTCTGTATATAGAGGAGTCTGTATATAGAGGGGTCTGTATATAGAGGGGTCTGTATATAGAGGGGTCTGTATATAGAGGGGTCTGTATATAGTGAGGTCTGTATATAGAGGGGTCTGTATATAGTGGGGTCTGTATATAGAGGGGTCTGTATATAGAGGGGTCTGTATATAGAGGGGTCTGTATATAGAGGGGTCTGTATATAGAGGGGTCTGTATATAGTGAGGTCTGTATATAGAGGGGTCTGTATATAGAGGGGTCTGTATATAGTGAGGGTCTGTATATAGAGGGGTCTGTATATAGAGGTGTCTGTATATAGAGGGGTCTGTATATAGAGGGGTCTGTATATAGAGGGGTCTGTATATAGTGAGGTCTGTATATAGAGGGTCTGTATATAGTGAGGTCTGTATATAGAGGGGTCTGTATATAGTGAGGTCTGTATATAGTGAGGGTCTGTATATAGAGGGGTCTGTATATAGTGAGGGTCTGTATATAGAGGGGTCTGTATATAGAGGGGTCTGTATATAGGAGTCTGTATAAGAGGGTCTGTATATAGTGAGGGTCTGTATATAGAGGGGTCTGTATATAGAGGGGTCTGTATATAGTGAGGGTCTGTATATAGTGAGTCTGTATATAGAGGGTCTGTATATAGTGAGGTCTGTATATAGAGGGGTCTGTATATAGAGGGGTCTGTATATAGTGAGGTCTGTATATAGAGGGGTCTGTATATAGAGGGGTCTGTATATAGTGAGGTCTGTATATAGAGGGGTCTGTATATAGAGGGGTCTGTATATAGAGGGGTCTGTATATAGAGGGGTCTGTATATAGTGAGGTCTGTATATAGAGGGGTCTGTATATAGTGAGGTCTGTATATAGAGGGGTCTGTATATAGTGAGGTCTGTATATAGTGAGGTCTGTATATAGAGGGGTCTGTATATAGAGGGGTCTGTATATAGTGAGGTCTGTATATAGAGGGGTCTGTATATAGAGGGGTCTGTATATAGAGGGGTCTGTATATAGAGGGTCTGTATATAGAGGGGTCTGTATATAGAGGGGTCTGTATATAGAGGGGTCTGTATATAGTGAGGTCTGTATATAGAGGGGTCTGTATATAGAGGTCTGTATATAGAGGGGTCTGTATATAGAGGGGTCTGTATATAGAGGGTCTGTATATAGAGGGGTCTGTATATAGAGGGGTCTGTATATAGAGGGTCTGTATATAGAGGGTCTGTATATAGAGGGGTCTGTATATAGAGAGGGTCTGTATATAGAGGGGTCTGTATATAGAGGGGTCTGTATATAGAGAGGGTCTGTATATAGAGGGGTCTGTATATAGAGGGTCTGTATATAGTGGGGTCTGTATATAGAGGGGTCTGTATATAGAGGGGTCTGTATATAGTGGAGGTCTGTACTATAGAGGGGTCTGTATATAGAGGGGTCTGTATATAGAGGGGTCTGTATATAGTGGGGTCGGTATATAGAGGGGTCTGTATATAGAGGGGTCTGTATATAGTGAGGTCTGTATATAGAGGGGTCTGTATATAAGAGGGGTCTGTATATAGAGGGGTCTGTATATAGAGGGGTCTGTATATAGAGGGGTCTGTATAAGTGAGGTCTGTATATAGGGGTCTGTATATAGAGGGTCTGTATATAGAGGGGTCTGTATATAGGAGGGTCTGTATATAGAGGGGTCTGTATATAGAGGGGTCTGTATATAGAGGGGTCTGTATATAGTCTGTTAGTGGGTCTGTATATAGAGGGGTCTGTATATAGAGGGTCTGTATATAGAGGGTCGTATATAGAGGGGTCTGTATATAGAGGGTCTGTATATAGAGGGGTCTGTATATAGAGGGGTCTGTATATAGAGAGGGTCTGTATATAGAGGGGGTCTGTATATAGAGGGGTCTGTATATAGAGGGGTCTGTATATAGAGGGGTCTGTATATAGAGGGGTCTGTATATAGTGGGGTCTGTATATAGAGGGGTCTGTATATAGAGGGGTCTGTATATAGTGATGTCTGTATATAGAGGGGTCTGTATATAGAGGGGTCTGTATAGAGTGGTCTGTATATAGAGGGTCTGTATATAGTGATGGTCTGTATATAGAGGGGTCTGTATATAGAGGGGTCTGTATATAGTGAGGTCTGTATATAGAGGGGTCTGTATATAGAGGGGTCTGTATATAGTGAGGTCTGTATATAGTGGGGTCTGTATATAGAGGGGTCTGTATATAGTGAGGTCTGTATATAGTGGGGTCTGTATATAGTGAGGGTCTGTATATAGGGGTCTGTATAAGTGGGTCTGAGGGGTCTGTATATAGAGGGTCTGTATATAGTGGGGTCTGTATATAGAGGGGTCTGTATATAGTGGGGTCTGTATATAGAGGGGGTCTGTATATAGAGGGTCTGTATATAGAGGGGTCTGTATATAGAGGGGTCTGTATATAGAGGGGTCTGTATATAGAGGGGTCTGTATATAGAGGGGTCTGTATATAGAGGGGTCTGTATATAGAGGGGTCTGTATATAGAGGGGTCTGTATATAGTGAGGTCTGTATATAGTGAGGTCTGTATATAGAGGGGTCTGTATATAGAGGGGTCTGTATATGAGGTCTGTAATAGAGGGGTCTGTATATAGTGAGGTCTGTATAGAGGGGTCTGTATATAGAGGGTCTGTATATAGAGGGGTCTGTATATAGAGGGGTCTGTATATAGAGGGGTCTGTATATAGAGGGGTCTGTATATAGTGAGGTCTGTATATAGAGGGGTCTGTAGTATAGTGAGGTCTGTATATAGAGGGGTCTTGTATATAGAGGGGTCTGTATTAGAGGAGGTCTGTATATAGAGGGGTCTGTATATAGTGAGGTCTGTATATAGAGGGGTCTGTATATAGAGGGTCTGTATATAGAGGGGTCTGTATATAGAGGGGTCTGTATAGAGGGTCTGTATATAGAGGGGTCTGTATATAGAGGGGTCTGTATAGAGAGGGTCTGTATGTTAGAGGGGTCTGTATATAGAGGGGTCTGTATATAGTGGAGGTCTGTATATAGAGGGGTCTGTATATAGAGGGGTCTGTATATAGTGGTCTGATAGGGGTCTGTATATAGAGGGGTCTGTATATAGTAAGGGTCTGTATATAGAGGGGTCTGTATAGTGAGTATATAGAGGGGTCTGTATATAGAGGGGTCTGTATATAGTGATGGTCTGTATATAGAGG